>NW_017731928.1:926701-1001049 GCF_001890085.2 Hipposideros armiger | reverse complement strand
CTCTGACACCTCCTTGGCTTTCTTCCTCCGGGCCAGAGTCCCTCCGAGTTTCCCCAAGAAGGAGTCATCTTTCTTCCGGGACGGGGGCGACTTCGGAGTGGGGGACTTGGGGACAGAGGGCGACTTTTGCGGGGAGGTGGCCATGGCGGCGGAGTGGGCAGCCGCGGGCCGGTCGGGACGCCGAGCTGGCGCTGGGCGGACGCGGCGGGCGCGGCGGGACTGAGACTGCCTCAATATTTTCTTTATCTTTGGGTAAAGAAAGAAGTTATTGGGGACCAGATCAGGTGAGTAGGCAGGGTGTTCCAATACAGTTATTTGTTTACTGGCTAAAAACTGCCTCACAGACAATGCCGTGTGAGCTGGTGCATTGTAGTGATGCAAGAGCCATGAATTGTTGGCGAAAAGTTCAGGTCGTTTTTATCTAACTTTTTCATGCAGGCTTTTTAGCATTTCCAAATAGTAAACTTGGTTAACTGTTTGTCCAGTTGGTACAAATTCATAATGAATAATCCCTCTGATATTGAAAAATGTTAGCAACATTGTTTTGACTCTCGATTTGGACTGGTGGGACATTTTTGGTAGTAGAGAATTGGCTGACTTCCATTGTGCACTTTGACACTTTGTTTCAGGGTCGTATTGGTACCCCCATCTTTCATCACCAGTGATAACATGGCCCAAAACATTGTCTTGCCTCTCCAAAGGTCTTGGCAAACTTTGACTCTCCTTTGCTTTTGTTCATCAGTGAGCTCCTTCAGGACCATTTTTGCACACGCCTTTCTCATGCCAAGATTTTCAGTTAAGATTTTCCTAGCTGTTTCGCTATCATTGTTTACTTGGTCAGTTATACTTCTCAGTCAGCCGATAATTTTGATGCACAATTCCATGAATTTTAGCAATGTTTTCATCAGCTCTGCTTGTTAACTGGCTGCCCTGACCTCTCTTCATCAGTGACACATTCTCTCCCCTCAGAAAAACGTTCACTCCATTTGTACACTGCCGTTTTCTTCATGGCATTATCCCCATAAACTTAGACTAACATTTTCCTGATTTCACTTCTATTCTTGCCAAGTTTAAGAAGAAATTTAATGTTTGTTGCTCTAATTCAAGCTCAGACATTCTCGCGACAGCACAAAAAGACACACTACAACAATAATGAACGCCACTCAGCAACACACCGCCACACATTGACATGAACATAGCTGTGAGACACTGATATACCAAGGTTATTAAACCTTACTGAGCTGTTTGTACAATGCTGCCAATGTAAGCACACGATGGCAAGTTCACTAACTTAATGATCAGACCTCATATAGTGCCAGGTGAGTACTAGACTAGTCAGGGGATCACTTCTTAAATTACATAAATGTCTAACCACATGCTGTACATTTGAATATAAAATAATATTGAATGTCAACAGTAACTGAAAAATTTAAAAGATGGGGGAAAGGTGAAGGGCAGTAAGTGGTTCATATTTCCAGGAATAAACAAATAAGTCATGTAACATATAGCATAGGGAATATAGTCAGTAATATTGTGATAGCGTGGTATGGTGTCAGATGGTTGCTGGACTTATGGTGATCACTTCTTTAGGTATATAAATGTTGATTAATTTTTGTGTACTAATATAATATTGTATGCTAACTATATTTTTAATAAAAATCTTTGGGGAAAAAATCTCGATCCATTAAAACTAGAATTGGCATCCCAAATTATAAAGCAAAATTCATATATTCTGGTTTCTATCTCTATAGACTCATCTTTTCTCCCCTTTAATGTTTGTTTTACAACTAAGCTATAAAATAGGAGTATATAATTAAAATCCTCACATCCATAATTATAAGCTCTACTGCAGTATAACTGTTGAGTCATTTGATGATTTCACTACTAATTATGCTTCTTAGAATTTCCAAATATCACTTTACCCTAAAATCTGATCATTGTCAGCCTCCAGTCAATATACTTGACTGAATGGAAAATATTGTTCATTTCCATATATAATCTGTGGCCTACATTGACTCATTGCACTTATTTTTTCAAAGAGGGAAAAATAATGAAACCATAGAAATAGATTTCTATTTGTCAGTAAATGGTGTATCTCTTTATCTTTCAAGGGCTACTATCAAACTTTCAAACATTATTCTTTATTAGAATTTTTAAAAATCTTTCCAACAAGTTATTAGAATGTTGGTTTAGCTAATTATTTCCTTAGGCTATGATATAATTCCCCCCCAAAAAATAAAAGTTTATTAATGAAATGACATGTATCTAAGATCTATATGCTAAGATTTGTCATTAACTTTGGAGTAACTTGGATAAAATATTTTACCTTGAAATAAAAATATTAAACCTTATTTCATGAAAATATGCCCATTCCATACCAATTCCATCCTCCTACACTCAGCCCCATTCTCATTCCTCTCCACTGTCCCACCATGCTGCTTGTTCTCAAAGCCTGGGCTTATTATCACAAGTTGCTAATCAACTATTTTGATAGACACTATAAGATAAAACACAGTATTTTAAAAGATAACTTTTAAGGAATATATTTATTTCACCATTAAGAAAAGAAAAGACAAAATACATGTTGAATAAGATACCTCTCTCCCCTACTTCTTGTTCATGACAGTCAGATATATCTACATTGCTTCAAGAAGCAGGATTCTTTTTTCTTTTTAATGTATTTTTATTTTGACACACATAGTTTTTACATGAATGGCATTATACTATGCATATTTTTAACCTGGAGTTTTTCATTTAACAATCTACTGTGAAAGTTTTTTTCATGTCAAAGACATTCACCTGTGATTTCCTTATTAACAGCTGAAGAACGTTTTTTTCTATGAACTTGCCGCAGGATCCCTCCGATCCAGCGTCTTGGAAGCTTCTTTCTTTTTAATTTTTTTATTGTGAAATAAAAAATTAGTTAACTAGTTTCAGCTGTACAATACAGTGGAAAAGTTATACTTTTTAGCCCTCAAAGTGACAACCTCCCTCCCCTAATCCGCCACCCCACTCCCCCTGCATATCATTCATATCTATTACAATTCCCTTGAATCCACTCCCACACTAAACTCCACATCCTGTGACTACATATATATTCAATTATAGTTGACATACAATATTATACAACATCAGCTTCAGGTGTACAAGTGCATTGATGAAGCCTCTACCCCATCCATGAAGTGGTCTCCCTAGTAAGATATGTGACCATCTGACACCCTACAAAATATTTACACCATTATTAATTATATTCCCCAAACTGTCTTTCATATCCCTGTGGCAATATTGTAGTTACCTATTCATGCTGTCTAACCCCTTCCCCTTCTCCCTCATCCCCGCCCCCTTCCTACTAGCACCCGTCAGTTTTTCTTCTGTATCTCTGAGACTATTTCTGTTTACTTTGCTCGTTCACTCAGTTTTTTAGATTCCACATATAAGTGAAATCATATGGTATTTGTCTTTCTCTGACTGACTTATTTCACTTAACATAATGTTCTCTAGGTCCATCCATATCGTTGCAAATGGTACGATTTCATTCTTCTTTATAGCTGAGTAATACTCCATTGTATAATGTACCACAGTTTCTTAATCCAGTCATCTACCGATGGGCATTTTGGTTGTTTCCAAGTCTTGGCTATTGTGAATAGCGCTGCAATAAACATAGGGGTGCATATATTTTTTCAAATTAGCGTCTTGGGTTTCTCTGGATAGATACCTAAGAGTGGAATTGCTGGGTCATAAGGTAGTTCCATTTCCAGTTTTTTGAGATACCTCCATACTGATTTCCATAATGGCTGCACCAATCTGCAGTCCCACCAGCAGTGCACCAGGGTTCCCTTTTCTCCACAACCTCGCCAGCACTTGTTTGTTGATTTATTGATGATAGCCATTCTGACAGGAGTGAGGTGGTATCTCATTGTGGTTTTTATTTGCATTTCTTTAATGATTAATGAGGTTGAACATTTTTTCATATTCCTGTTGGCCATCTGTACGTCCTCTTTAGAGAAATGCCTCTTCATATCCTCTGCCCATTTTTTAATTGCGTTGTTTGTTTTTTTGGTGTTGAGTTGAACGAGTGTTTTATAAATTTTGGATATTAACCCCTTATCAGATATATCATTGGCAAATATCTTCTTCCATTCAGTAGGCTGCCTTTTTGTTTTATTGATGACTCCTTTGCTCTGAAAAACCTTTTAAGTTTTATGTAACCTGATATGTTTGTTTTTTCTTTTATTTCCCTTGTCTAAGGGGATATATCAGTAAGAATATTACTGAGGATAATGTCTGAAAATTTACTCCCTATGTTTTCTTCTAGGAGTTTTATGGTTTCAGGTCTTACCTTTAAGTCTTTAATCCATTTTGAATTTGTTCTCATATAGGGTGTAAGTAGGTGGTCCATTTTCATTTTTTTTGCACGTGTCAGTCCAATTTTCCAAGCACCATTTATTAAACAGACTATCTTTACTCCAATGTAAATTCTTGCTTCCATTGTCATAGATTAAATGATAGTATATGGATGGATTTATTTCTGGGCCCTCTATTCTGTTCCACTGGTCTATGTGTCTGTTTTTATGCCAGTACCATAATATTTTGATTACTGTAGCCTTTTAGTATGATTTGATGTTGGGTAGCATGATACCTCCCACTTTGTTCTTATTGCTCAAGATTGCTGTGGAGATTTGGGATCTTTTATGGTTCCATATAAATTTTAGGATTATATGTTCTATGTCTGAGAAAAATGTCCTTGGTAGTTTGATAGGAATTGCATTGAATCTATATATTGCTTTAGATAGTATTGACATTTTAACTATATTAATTCTTCCTATCCATGAACATGGTATGTATTTCCATTTATTTGTATCTTCTTTGATTTCTCTCTTCAGTGTCTTATGATTTTCTGAGTACAGGTCTTTTACGTCTTTGGTTAAATTTATTCCTAGATATTTTATTGTTTTTAAAGCAGTTGTAAAAAGGACTGATTTCCCGATTTCTTCTTCTGATAGTTTATTATTGGTGTATACAAGTACAACTGATTTCTGAATGTTAATTTTGTATCCTGATTCCTTACTAAGTTCATTTATCAGTTCTAACAGTTTTTTGGTGGAGTCTTTGGGATTCTCTATATATTGTATCAATTTGTGTCACTTTGTATATTTCCTGCCACTCCCTTCTCGCCTGCAGAGTTTCTGTAGAAAAGTCAGCTGTTAGTCTTATAGGAGTTCCTTTGTATGTAACCTGCTGTCTTTCTCTTGCTGCTTTTAGGATTCCGTTTTTGTCTTTAACCTTTGCCATTTTAACTATGATGTGTCTTGGTGTGGACGTGTTTGGGTTCAGCTTGTTTGGAACTAACTCTCTGCACTTCCTGGGCTTGTATGTTGATTTCCTTCAGCAGAGTAGGGAGGTTTTCAGTCATTATTTCTTCAAATACATTCTCGATCCCTTGCTTCTTCTCTTCTCCTGGTATTCCTATGATGCGAATGTTGTTGCGCTTGATGTTGTCCCACAGGTCTCTTAAACTATTTTCATTGTTTTTTATTCTGTTTTCTTTTTGTTATTCCAACTGGGTGATTTCTGCTATTTTGTCTTCTAAATCGCTGATCTGATCCTCTGCTTCATCTAATCTACTGGTGATTCCTTCGAGTGTGTTCTTCATTTCATTTATTGTATTCTTTAGTTCTAACTGGTTGTTTTTTATGATTTTCTATCCTTCTTTATGTCCTCCTTAAGTTCCTGAAACATTCTTATCATCAGTGTTCTAAACTCTGTCTCTGAAAGGTTGGATACCTCTGTTTCATTTAGTTGCATTTCTTGAGGTTTCTTCTGATCTTTTACGTGGGACATGTTTCTTTGTTTCTTCATTCTGGCTGTTGCTCTGTGATTGCTTCAATGTATTAGATCACCTAGAAAGAAAAAAGAAAAAAAGGGGGGAGTCTCTGCCCGCTTTAATCTGCAGACCACTTGCTCAGCAATAGAGAGACTCTGGGTGACTCAGCACCAGCTGTTGGGGGGAAGGGCTCAACATGTCTTGTGCCGGCCTCCCTCTCAGGCTTGCAGTGAGCTTCCAGCAATTAGCTGCTGTGTGCTCTGGAACTGTGCTCACCACCAAAAATCCTCACAGGTTGTTATGAACTGTCTCCTGCTGCATAAATCCCTCTGTGGCCTGTGGAGGTGGGGGCCAGGCACCAGGGGCTCAGGGTGCCCCCACCAACACAGTTCTAGGTGGGCAGGGCAGGCCCCCAAGGCACCACAGGATGTGGTCAGTAGCCCCCACCAAGTCAGAGCAGCATGCACTCCTGCATCGGCAACCAGCCTGCACAAATTCGCCAGAAAAGCCCCGGCCAGATTACGCAGGTGCTCAGCTCATGGCCCAACACCCCCAGGAAAACTCCCAGCCCAGCCTGTCCCAATCAGCCGCTTGCAGGTCAGGTGGAGCAGCCTGACAGCCAATTGGCAGCATGGCAACTCTGAACATTTGCAGTGAGGAGAGTGGGGACCCAAGGTGGCTCACTCACTCCCGTGTCTCAATGAATAGCCTGTTGGAGCCAGAGCATGCCCGCCAGGTGTTTCCCTGGCTACACAGCACAAGCAGAAGGAGCAGGATTCTTAAAGCAGAAATGAATTGAGATGATGTATTTAGATTTCCAAAATTGACTTTCAATATGATACACAATAGAGAAAGTCACATGCTACCCCCTCAGCACCACTGAACCAGGAAGGTTAAAAAGTTCATACTGGCGATGGTGAATGGGGTTTGTAATATGTGGGGCATGACATGGAGAGTTGGGGTAGATTTGAGTCTCAAGGAAGCATCAGGAAGACCTCTGCGGAGAGGAGTAGGGTCAGCTTCATGTCACCCAGGAAGTTCATTACTGCAATGTGGGAAAAGGAGTTGGGTCTTCTAGCTATAGCCATATTTTAATCATCCCATTGCTGACTGGCCCTTTGGGGGCGTTTCCTAGCTGCCCACTCTCCATTTTTTGTTTGAAATTAATGTAGCTACTCCAGCTATTCTTGGATTGGTGTTAACAGGGTATAACATTTTCCATCGCTTTACTTTGAACTTGTTTGAGTTTTTATATTTAAAGTAGGTTTTTTTGCAGACAAGATACAATTGGGCCTTTTTTAAAAAACCAGTCTAACAATTTTTGTCTTTGAATTGGTACATTAGACCATTTGTATTAGCTGAATTAATATCTACCATGTTTATAACTGTTTTCTATTCATTGTATTTGTCCTTTGTTTTTCCCCCTATTTTCTTTGTTTTAATTGATCATTTTACATAATTCCATTTATCTCCTCTGTTAGCATATTAATTATACTTAATTTTATATTTTTTAGTTATTGTCTCAGAGTTGCCAATACACATTTTTAACTAATCTAAATGTAGCTTCAAATAACACTATATTACTTTATAGTGTAGATACATTATAACAGAGTATTTCCAATTCCTCCCTCCTGTCACTTAATGATATTGCTATCATTCATTACACTTATCTATGTGCTATAATCTTCTAACACATTGTTGCTATTAAAGTTATCTGTTAAATAAGTTTAAAATATTACTTTACCTTCATTTATTTCTTCTCTTATGCTCCTCCTTTCTTTATGTAGATTTGAGTTTCTGACCTATATGATTTTCCTTCTTGCTGATGAAATTCCTTTAACATTTCTTGCAGGACAGGTATGTTGGTAATGAATTTCTTCAATGTTTGCTTGTCTGGGAAATTCTTTATTTCCCTTTTGCTTTTGAAGGGTAGTTTCAATAGATATATACTTCTTTGTTGGCTCTTTTTTCTTTCACCACTTTCAGTATTTCATTCCAGTCTCTTCTTGCTTGCATGCCTTCTATTGAGAAGTTTGCTGTATTACTTATTCTTGTTCCTCTATAGGCAAGGTGTTTTTTTCCTATGACTTCTGCCAAGGTTTTCCCTTAGTCTTTGGTTTTCTGAACCTTGAAAATTATTTGCCCAGGGCTGTGTGTGTGTGTGTGTGTGTGTGTGTGTGTGTGTGTGTGTGTGTCCCAGGTAAGATAAGGCTCACTCTGGTTTTATTTTCTAATGATTCTTTTCTTCTCTTTCTTCCAGAGACACAAGGTGATTTTTCTTGGATCTTCACTATGAGAACCTAATGGAGTTCTTGATGGTGAAACCTATAAAAGTGTATGGCCCCCTAAGACTATGGTACCCAGAAGTTTCTCATTCTCATACTAGTTCATACTCAGCTTCCAGAAATTCATCAAAATTACCATGTAAGTTTTTATACCAGTTTATGGCTCTAGCAATTTCTGCTGCAAGTAAACAGAACTTTTGGTGACTCTCTGGATTCAGCTATTTCTCTACATTTTGGAGTGCTGGTTTGCCCTGATATGTCCAAGAAAGTAATTGATTTTCAGTTTGTTCATGATGAGAGGTCCCACTTTTTCTATATCTTGAAATACTCCCAGAACCCGAGTGTCAGGGATCTTAAAACATGATCAGTAACAATGTGGTGCAACATAAAAAGTTTTAGTCCTAGGGCCGGCCAAGTGGTGCGATGGTTAGGAACTGGCTTGGGACACCAGAGGGCCCCGGTTCAGATCCCACATGTGGGGCCAGTGACACTGCCCTCCATAGCTGAGATGCTGAACAACAGCTCAGCCTGGAGCTGGGCTGCCCTGAGTCGCTGGTGATGGTGTAGGCTGCAGCCCCTGTAGCAGTGGGTTGCCATGGGCTACCGTGTGTAGCCAGCAGCCAGCATGAGTGGCCAGCAGCCACAGTGAGCGGCCGTCCAGAGGCTGGCGACTGATCTGCCTCGCCCGGGAAGAGTGCGGTGATGGTGCCAACTTGGGCCAGTGAGGCAGCGTCCTCCACAGCTGGACTGAAGAACAAAGCGACAGCGACTTGTCTGTTCCCCTTCCCTGATTCCCCAGCACTGTTCCCATCCCCCCAATTCCCCAATAAAAATCTTAAAAAAAAAAAAGTTTTAGTCCTAGAACTTAGGTGGGTTTAGATATAGATGAAATCCATTCTCATTATATGAATTACTATGAGCCGGGTCCTCACTTGGAATTTCATCTTTCATCATTATAACAATTCCAAAGACATGACACATTATATCAATCTTCCTATGGAATCTAGTATAATCTTTCTACTCTGTGGAATGCTAATTAGACACTGTATAACACATTAACAGGTGTAACATTTTATTTAAAACATGCTATGGCAAAATAATTAAAACAAATATGATTAAATAAACATTTCTCTATTAGAGAACTCTTAAGAGCATTTAATATGCTGTGTATTTTAAATTTAGAGGCGATATATAGAAATTGTTTCCCAAAATCATTTGATCGCAGGATCTGTTATATTTCTCAGCGAGCATCTGGTAGAGCTTGTGTTTTGTGGGAGCACTTTGGAAATTGTGAGTATGATAGGAAACATATAGGCTTTAGAACAAAATGAACATGGGTTTGAATCACAACTCCACTGCTTATTCTTTAGGCGTATTGTTTGATCTCTATTAGCCTAATGTTCCTCATCTGTAAATTAAAGACATAATACTCTAGCTTATTGATCCATTCTTTAATATCATAGTAGATAATAGTATCTACTTCAGGAACCACATAGGGATTCAATTATAAATAAGGATTCATGATAAATACTTAAGAGTTATTAATATCATTATTATTATTATTATCATCATACATCAGGCTTCAAAACAGTGGTTAGCTCTTCCCCAGATTAGAGCAAGTTTTTCTCTGAATTAATATGAAGGGTCAAACAAATGAAAGTTGTTGCCCAGTCGTGAGTACTTGAATAACACATTTGGTCTGACCTACTGTACCAGAAGGATGTGTGTAGGAGTGTGTCTAAATGTAAGTTTCCAATGTCAACACCAAAATGTCATTCCATGTTTGGTAAAATTCACAATGAACGTTGTATTAGCTTTCCAAATATGGCCCAGGAACCAGTTCTTTTCTGAGAAAAGTATAGAGCCAGGGCCAGAAGCATTTAATCTGTATGAACAAGCATTTGGTAGTCCTTCATTTGAAATAAATTACTTACATTAGTTGGCTAACCAGTCATTGTAATTGCATATTAGGGGCATAGCTAAACCTTATTGGACTATGATGTGCTTTCCACCCTAAAATGTCAACATGGTGGTTGAGCTGCCATGGAGAATACCAAGGTTGCAATTGCAATATGGTATCTGATTCTTTTATGGCTAGAACTGCTCAGTGCTGGATTCAATACCATAATCTTGAACACGGTGATTTGGAGGAATATGCATGATTAGGTGGCTTAATTGCATGTTGTAAAGGAAGCTGTGACCTTTCCTGTCAAATACTGGATGTGGAATTGTTCTATTGGTAGGAAGATGAGAAAAATGGGGGTGAGGAATGGAAGTGGGGAGGTGGAGCTTGACAACAGCACTGGTTTTTTTGTGTGTAATTACTTGAGTGTATTCAATGCTTTTAAAAGCTACATGGACAGTGCCTCAAATATTAGTGACCATCTACTTGTTTAAAGAAAATTTCGTAAAAGTTAAATTGCCTTGAACAAGGACTCAGTAGCATTATCAGTAAATTGCAAGTATTGAAAGTATAGCATCAACATGTATAATTCTCTAATTTTTAGCCAATTTGGGAAAGTGATACAACATTTAAAAATAAAAACATGATAGTCTTGTCTATCATCAGTCCACTAGCTAAAAATGTTACAACTTGATAATGCCATAACCATTCCATATGGCACCAGAAATGAAGCTAGTGATACAAATTTTGTCAAGTGTAAGGTATTTTACAGTTTAAAAACTACTTTCAAGTCCGTTATGAGAGAAAGCAATAGGAGAGAAGACCAAGCAGATATCATTTCCTCAATTTTATATTTAAAACAGAAAGGCAGAGGGCCGGCCGAGTGGCTCAGCTGGTTAAGAGCTCGCTTGGGAGCACCAGCTCTGAGCAGCAGGGCTGCGGTTCAGATCCCACATTGAGGGCCAGTGACGGATCGCCCTCTACAGCTAAGATGATGAACAACAGCTCGACCTGGAGCTGGGCTGCTGTGAGTCACCGGTGATGGCGTAGGCTGCAGCAAGGCTGCAGTGGGCTGCGGTGAGCTACGTGAGTGGCTGGCAGCCAGTGTGAGCGGCTGGTGGCCAGTGTGAGCTACCAGGAGCCACTGTGAGCGGCTGACCAATGACCAGCGACCGATTGTCTCACCCGGGAAGAGCACAATGATCATACCAACATGGGCCAGTGAAGCGACGTCCTCTACAACTAGACTGAAGAACAAAACAGCAATTTGTCTACCTGTCTGTTCCCCTTCCCCAATTCCCCAATGCTGTTCCCCTCCCCCCAATTCCCCAATTAAAAATAAAAACAAAAACAAAAAAACAGTTAGGCAGAAATGTTGAATGACTTGCAGCAGTCAAGTTAGGATTTAAAGCCAAGCCTCTTGTCACCAAGTTCATAGTTTCCTCCCCCTCATGGCTTCTAGAACTGGAAGACAACTATTCTGAACATAAGTGCATTCCTGGGAATTATAAACCCGGGGGATGAGACCCAGAGTTTTGAAATACAGATTAGCTCTACCAGAAAGCTGTATTGTTTCTCGACAGTGAGTGTGTATCTAAGAACAAGATGAAATGACTTGGCATCTTCTGTCAAATTACCTAAGGTTTCGCTGTGCCTGCCTGCATGGGTTGGAATGGACTAAAAGAGAAGCAATTACCCAGACAACCCAGCCTCAATCATTTTCACCTGAAATGTCCTGATATTTGAAACATTAATTGTGGCATACAGGATCTGATTGTCTCTATGGCTTTATATGTGAATACAGTCATACATAAAACTACCAGGTGTGTGTAGGGCCGGCCGAGTGGCTCAGTTGGTTAAGAGCTTGCTCAAGAGTTTGAGCTCTGAGCAACAGCGGTTCGAGTCCAGCCCGAGCTGAGCAGCCGCTGAGCTGCCAACAGGTAGCAGGATGGCTCAGCCAAAAAAAAAAAAAAACTACCAGGTGTGTTCTCTGCCCCAAACCATAAATTACCTCCAAAACAGCGTCTTCTGGATCCTTGGCTGCTGCTCTATAAATGACTGTGCCCGGGGCAGTGTCTTCTAGGATATAAATCTCAGTAACTGCCAGAAGATGTAGAACAAATATTGTAAGCAAAAAACCCCTCATCCACTCCTGAATTTTAGATAAAATATAAGGCATTGTGCTTGCTCAGCACAAATATTGTTATAGGGTGATTCCCACTAATCATAATAATCCATAATAATCATAGCAATAATAATAATAATAATAGACACAAGTTATCAAGTGTCTATCATGTGTCAGGTATAGAGCAAAGAGACATAAATTTAAACAATAACAATGTTGAACATTTTCTTCTAATTTTAAGCACTTGACACCATTAGGGACATTATTATTTCCATTTTACTGAGGTTTAGAAAGTTGAATAGCTGACTCAAGGGCATACAAGTAATACATTAATATTGTCTGATGATTTTATTAGTGTCTGTCTTTTCTTCAAAGTTGTCCTCTTTCTATCCATTTTTAAAACAGCGGGGACCACAAACTTTCAAATTTACTAGTCAGGCCACTCTTCTAGAGTCAGGAACACTGGGGCCGTGGGAGACTCCTTGTGCACTGTATTGCCAAGGCAGCAGGATTTGTGAATAGCAAAGGAGTCCAATGCCTGTTTGGACTATGGCCAAGACACTGGCCGGCCATCCCATAAGCAAACGCTCATGGAGTGTCCACAAGCAACCTGGTGTTAGCCTCACTCTTCTAAAAGTAAAAACCGCGTAATTTGACCTTGGGTCTGCCCCTGAGGAGTTTGTCATTTGTTTAGGGGAGGGGATGGAAGAAGAGTAACATATATTCAACTCCTACTGCATGCCCAGCACTATGGTTGGCACATTAACACGCCATCCCAGGTGAGCTTCCTCAAGAAGGTATTAATATCTCAATTTAACCAATGAGGAAACTGAGGCTCACACAGGATTAGCACCTCTTCCAAATTAGTGGCCAACTTAACATCTAAATCTCCAATGTTTATATTTTTAAGAGAGAACATGAATCATCCACATGTAAGTATTAAATACTTAACTACATAGAAAGAGACAAAGATGAGAAAGACAGAGATGAGAGTTAGAGAAAGATTCACATGTGGTGAAAATCAAAGGGCGAGTGAGAAAGAGTGCAAAAAAGATATGATCCCTGCCCCCACAAAGCTTCTAGCTTAATAACATAGATACACTGTTAATTAAATAATTACATGAATAAAGAAATCATTTTAGTACACAATAATCAAATACATACATGAAGTTTTAAAACACTGACACGTTACTTCACCTAAGTCTGTTAACTTATCTATACAACATAAATACGAATAGCACCTACCTCCAGTGCTGTAAGCATTCCATAAAATAACCCATCTGACTCTCGTAGGACAGTGCCTGCTATGTAATTAGTGCCCAATAAGTGGCAGCCCTTTATCATTACTTTTGTTATCATTATTCTCCTTATCACTCGTATAGCCATGACACTATGAGATCACATACGACACAGGACAGAGTCCACACATACTCGTATGTATCCACTGGATCCTTCTTTCCCCAAAAGAAGAGCTCTGTACCTTGGTCTGCCTGAGCAAGAGATCCACTGAAGGCGGGTGGCTCATTCACATCAGCAATCTGTATTAAAATGGCCTGTGATGCCGTTGCCCCTTGGCTGTCTTTGGCATAGATTACCAAGGAGTAGAAAGCTACCGTCTCAAAGTCCAGCTTGGGCACTCCCGTCGTGAACAACTAAATTAAACAAAGAAGTGCAGAATAATGGAGTGAATGACTAGCTTCACAAGGATGGAGACAGATATTTTAGATCTATAATCCCCAATATGAATCAGCATTTTTTAAAAAAAGAAATAAAAATCTAGTATTTAAAATGGGGCAGTAAGGCAACCTGATTTATTGAAAACCTCCATGAACAGAGAATTCACACATGTTATCTCCTTTTCACCCTTCCCACATTTCCATATTATTCTTCCCAATAACAAAGTTTATTGAGCCTCTTTCCCAACTCTTATTTGTAAGGGATTATCCTAAGCACTTAACAAACATGTCATTCTATCCTTTTTATTGCAAATGGGGACTATTACTGGATGCATTTTACAAATGCAGAAACTGAAGCTAAAGAGTTAAGAAGCTTGGCCAAGTTTTGTAGAGAAATGCAGTGGTTCTGAGCCCATTTGACTTCATGCTCTTGTCCTTAATCATAAACCTAAACTGCTTAGCCCTTATAACTGGATGAAAAGAGAGTTTAACAGTCCCTCCTGTCCCTCCTTCATTCAGTCACCCCACATCTGTTCTGGCTTCCTGTGTGGTTTCATAGTGGTTTCTGAACTGCTCTCTTCAGGGATCACGTGAGGTTAAACATCACAAGAACTGGGTGCAAGTTCCACCTGTAGTTCAAAATGGCTCTGAGACTTCGGCCATGACCCTTCAGGTCTCTAACTTGGATGTCTTTGTCCTCACATGAAAGTCTTGAATGTTCTGTCACTAATGTCCTTTCCATGTCTGGCATGATGCAGGTAGGTTAGGAAATGCTTAAGCTTTCTCATTGGTAAAGGTTTTACTGGGTAACAAAATCTACTGGAAAGAGATTGCCACTTGTCATTGGATGTTCGGTGTCAAACCACGAACCCCTTGTCTATAATGATGGTGGTAATACTAATAGCTTACATGGATTGAGCACTTACTATGTATCAATTGCAAGCGTTTAACAGGAATTATATCATTTAACCCTGAAAAAAAAAAACCCAGCACGATTGGTACTATTAGTGCCCCCATTTTACAGATGAAGTAGCAGAGGCTTAGAGAGATCACCGAGCAAGAAACAGAGGCAGGATATGAATCCAGGCTTGGACACCGAAGTCCATGCTCAACCGCAGCATGACACTGCAGATGCGCCTGCCTTCCCAGTAATGGAATTACTGACTCTCAGAAGAAAGGGTCATCACACCATACTGCCAACCTTGTACTAACAAGAGCTACCTTTTTTTGAGCATTTTCTATGTGTCAGGCGTTGCTCTCAGTTCTTTACCATATTTAAACATAAAAGGAAAAAAAAACTTTGAGGGAGATATTATGATTCCCATTTCACAGATGAGGCAACTAAAGCTTAGATTATAGAATACAGCTAGGAGACATGCGGCAGGAAGAGGCCGAACCTGGACCTGACCCTGCCAGTCTGCCCCAGATCCTCACTGACCACCACTGTGGCAGTAACACCTGAGTGCTGTCCTCCCACTGCCCTAAGAAGCCAGTGATATATTTGTACTTGACAGCTCTCTTCTACCAAACACTTAGCACATACTGGACACTTCACCTCTTTGATTCATAGAGCAAATGCTATTATCATCATCGTGCCCCCAACAGGTAAACTGAGGCTTAGAAGCTAAAAACCCAAGTAATACAGCTAGTAAGTGACAGAGCTGAGATTTAAAGCCAGGTCTTCCAGACTCTAAAATCTTTTTTTTTCCTTTTCATTACACCCTGATGTTTCTGATAAGTCAATTTACTACTAGAGACTGATTTGAAGGTGTATGGGATATTCAAGCTGTAATTAAGCACATTCTGTTCTCAAGGACTTTCTTACCCAACAAGCACAGCCCTGGGCCCAGACTGGCCCTCCTGGCTGTGGTGACCTCTACCCTGGGAGCGTGATGGGGACAGCAACCGTGTCCTCCATGCTCCCTAGCACCGTATAGAATATCAGGTTTTAAAAAAATACTTACTGAATTTTTTAAAATGCAAATGCTAAAAAAAAAAAAATGCAAATGCTTATTCTTCGTACTTTACAATGGAAGAAGACAGGAAGATGGTTGAAGCCCCCTTCTGGTTGATTTCTCCCATCCAGGAACAGAAAGTGCATGCACAGAGGGTAACTTGAATGCCTTTTCCTATCCTGCCTGTGCAACCCATTATGTTGCTAAATGACAGGTAGCAATTTGAAGATTACATAACTGGAACATACCTTGACTCATTTCCATGAGGTTTGATTCATCTATATAATAAGATCAGTTCACTTCAAGCTCTGCTATTGTTTCCCCGGGAGACTAGTTTGGTTTTGGCTTTCTTTCTTTCTTTCTGTCTTTTTTTTTTTGACTGCCTGCCCAGTCACCCTTCCTAAACTCAGTCTTTTGCAAACTGAACAAGCCATATCCTGCAAGGAAGGAAGTTCAACAAAGGATAATGATTGCTAAACCTCAAACAGAACAGTATATGTCCTTTTATATTGTAATGTTGTGGAGACAAATATTAACTCATTTAGTTTTGCGTTTATCTGTAGATTTATACCCATGATATGAAACTGTTTCATAATTGAACTGTTTCTAAAGCTGTCTACAGTTGGTCAGTGATACAGCTATGATAAAATGACTAACTTTCTTATGGTTTATATTATCTGTAGTTTGACTACAATAGTGCTGAATATTGACATATAAATGTATTAATTATAGTAATAGCCACCATATGTTAATTACTTGTCATGGGCCAAACACTAAGATGGCATTTTGAAAACACCACTATCTCATAGGATCTTCTTACCAAGTCCTGAGTGAGGCAGTATTATTATTATTAATCTGTCTGCACAGGAAAGAAAACCAAAGTGCAAAAAAGTCAAGTAACTCACCCAAAGTGAAGTTGTTACTAACTGAAGAAGCTGTGGTTCAAACCTGAGTTTGTCAGACTCTAAAACCTGTGCTTAGAACAGCTATAATTTACTACCTCACACACACACAAAAAACCTAAACTAAAACAAACAAAACAATAAGCGTAATTATTGAACACTCTTTGCTGCCATTTTACTGTTTAGATTTATTTTAAAAATCTAATTAATAACATGCATGAGATAGTATTTTTGAATACCTAACTGAATTTGGAAGCAAATTTCAAATCTGACAATACCGAGGTTTGGCAAAAATATTCAATAGCCACATAACAGATATGTTTTGCCCCTCTATAGTCTGTTCTCTTCACAGTAGCTAAAGCAGTCCCTTTAAAATATAGGCAAATAGTATCTCTTTTCTGCAAAAGTCCCCAATGGTTTCTTAGGTGTGGGCGGTATTTTGAATGTTCCCAGTTCTAGAGCCTTCCCTGTAATCATGTCCTCTGCCATATGACTTTGCAGTTCTTCCCACTAAAAGCAGTATGTATACCTCCAGCCTAAGCCATGGACATGTGACCAACCAACCCACAGATACATGAGCAGGGAACAAAGGCTTATTGCTTTATGCCACTGAGTTTTGAGGTGGTTTATCATACAGCATTATTGCAGCTATATGTAAATAACGTCTCACCTTACTCAGAATACATCTAAAATGCTAGCCCTTCCCCATAAGGCTTTATAAAGCCTACCTCCATGACCTCCTGCCATTCCCTCTTGCTCATACCCCTTAGCCACAGCAACCTCTTGCTGTCTTTTTCAAAGCATCTTAATATGCTTTACAAAACATTTTACATCATTTGATCCTCCTAGTCACCCGATGAAATTATGAAGGAATATGATATCATTATTCTGTTTTGCACATGGGAGAACTGCAGACCCAAACACTGCAAAACGAGCTACAACTATTTAGTGATATTGGGGCCAGCAATCTGCCCACCAATCTTTGTATCACTCCATGGTGTTTTATTTATTTTCCTATTAGGATTTTTTAACAATATGTGAACAACTATAATCTAAATGATGGATTAAAAAATTAAGTTGGGATACACTATGTCTCCACATGCAAATAGGTCCAACCATTTAACTGATTGTGCAATAGCTTTTTGGGTATCACTTTGGTCACCAGTGGCTCCCCTAACACTGTCTGACAGTGTATTGCCTCCCATACTTACAACTCTAAGTATTATCAAACTTGATTAACTTTGCCAATCTGTCAGACAAAGTGCTCTTTATTAAACTCAAAGCTGTTTATATTCCTTCCATATTTATTTACAACTTTCAGTGGTTTTTCAGTTTCTACAGGAGAAAGTCTAATCTACTTAGCAAAGCATTCATTCACTCACTGAACTTTTATTGAGCACCTACTATGGGTCAGGTACTATGATAGGCAATGGACACACAAAGATCAAAAAGACCAGGCACTTGACCTCAAGAAACCCACAGTCTAGTTGAGGAGTTAAATATCTACACAGTGAATGGTAATACAGTGTAATAAAAGGTGTGATAGAGCTTATGATGGACATTTGTCATCTGCCACCCAATCGTTTCTCCTTTTGGCAGCAGTCTCATTTTTTATTTGAGCCCACATTTTTATTTGCTATTCCATCTTTTTCTCTACTGGTCTTAGTGAGGCTGTGCTCCCAATCAGGGTGAGATTCAGTGACCCAACTTTAAGTCAGTCATCATATCTCATTCCACTGGCCTTAGTGATTGGTTTATAGTGAACACATGACCCAAGCCAAGCCAAGCCAATCAGATTGAATCTCAGGACTTTTGAATGGAATGCTAGGAAATTCACATTATTCACATTATTTGAATCATGAATCAAGCTGCACCTAAAGTAATGTCAGATCTTTCTTGAAGATTTCAGGTTTTAAACAAGATTCCTTTTTGACTTATGTCAGTTTGGGTTGATTATTATTTTCAACTGGAAAAATGCTAATGGATTCACAGAGGAAAAGAAGCTAAGCCTGGCTGTGGATTTCAGGGATGGCTAACTGGAGAAGAGAAAGCCCCAGTTGAATTAAACTTTGAGAGCAAAGAAGGTTCGATAATCCAAGCCAAGGGAACAGTCTGTTGGGAAAATGCTTGCTGGAAGGTAAAATTTGAGATGCACAGACACCTTTGAGAGATGTGCTTCCACCTACCTTTCCTTAACTTACCTCTGTCTTATTCCTTGTTCATACTCTTCCAGCCATACTTGGTTGATACTTAATATCAACTTGGTTTTTATGCAATGCCATATTTTTACACTTCTATCTTGGCTTTTATAGATGCTTCCTCTGATGTAATGACTTTTCCTTTGAAAAATTGTTAGCTCCTGGATGGAGCCTCTCCCAAGCTTTCTCAGTTTGGATTTCTCCTGAGTTACGACTGCTCTTTGAGCCAACCTCTATCTAGCCCAGATCACAATTATAATACAATTAACACTGATGTAGTACTGACAAAATACCAGAGACTGTTCTAAGTATTTTATGTATTTAATATGGTCTGTGAGGCGCTGTTGTCTTATCCCCATTTTATAGATGACAAAAATTGGAACAGGGACATTATGTGCCCAAATTAATACATCCAAAACCAGGATCTGAACCCAGGCAGTTTGGCTCCAAAGTCCCTGTTCTTAGCCAGTATTCCATAATGCCTCTCATGATATACCATAATTGGTCAGTTAGGTATCTTTCCACCCTATAGCTTTCAGAATCTCTTAAAGCCAGGAGTCAATTCAGATACCCCTACTTAAGACTCTTTGCTGGAAATCATGCATTATTCTTAAGGACTTTATTACTCATGGCACAGCAAGCAGCATGAACTTCAAGTTCATATTGGTTCCCCTTGCTCCCAGGTCCCATGGGAGTATGCACAGGGGCCCTGGTGAATGCTGTGTATACAGTGGGTTTGCATCATATTTGAGGACCCCAGAGCTTAGGAAATGCAAATCTTCTAACATGAGTGGTAAGTCCACCTGAACTTTACCCCAGAGGGACTGGGTAGTAAACAAAACTTCCTAGCATAGTTCACAGGCCCTGCAGGCTCTGCCTTCTGCCTCCTTTACAGTCTACTGTCTCACTACACTTCTCCTTAAGTGCCTGCCACTTTGGCCTCTTCTTGATCCCGGCTTCTCACTATACTGAGTCTTGCCACAGGACCTTTGCACACGCTGTTCCCTACACCTGGCGTCCCCTTCTTTCTCTCTCCATCTATTTAATTCATATTCATTCTAAAGATTGCTTCTCGTAGCTCTTCCCCAGGAAGGCTGATAAGTCAAATGTGCCCTTTAGGTGCACTCCCAGGCCTGCGGGTCTGTCTTCCATGGCTCTTAGTACACTTACAAGTTTATACTTGCGTGAGCATTCACTTGATTAATTAATATATCTCTCTATGAACCAGTGAACACCATGAGGGTAAGAACCTCATTCCACTATGAGCCCCAGTGGCTTTTCCCTGTGTCTGAGGAGGTCCTCAATAGATATCTGAAAAATAAATGCATCTTGCTGTCCTCAAGGATTTTAGAGTGTATGGCACATAATGGGGTCCCAATGAGTGAGTGTTAAATGACATACAGTAGAAAGAAAGAAAGGGAAAGGCTGATAGTTTCATTTTAGAACCATTGTGATACCAAGTGATGGGACTGTTTGCCTATATACTTACTTCCCACTGATGTGTGGATCGACGAGACAGCACAAACGGGTGGACGACAGGATTTGCATTGATGATAACAGGGTCTCCAATCAGAGAAGCGTGAGGTGAGAAAGCCACAGTGATTATGGCAACCCGTGTGTGTTCCGAGGCATTTTCCAGAAGAGGGCTGGTATTTTCAATGACAAAAGTTGGAAAAGCTAGAACATCTTAGAGAAAACACAAAATTTTACTTTTTCATAAGGATTTTTGCAATGCTTCCCATCCTCTTTCATATTTTAATACCACAAAGGAAAAGCACAATAAATACTTACAGTTCCTTTTTTATTAAAAGTCATAAAATCAGTTGAGTAGGCTTAGGTAGGATCATCAAGAACTATGAAGGATCTGAGCACTTACCCTACTTCCTGCTAACCAGTCAGCCTGCCTGGTTTAATGGATGCAGGAAGAACACACAAGCCCCCTTGGTCAGAGACTGTGAGGGTTAATTTTATGTGTCAACCTGACAGGACAACAAGGTGCCTGTGTCTGTGAGCATGTATCTGAATGAAATTCACATTTGAATCAAGGCCCTTGAATTTGGGCAGAAGGCTATGGACTGAGTTTTGTCTCCCCCAAATACATATATTGAAACTCCAACCTCCAATGTAACTGTATCTGGAAATAGGATCTTTAGGAGGAAATTAAGGTTAGATGAGGATATAGGGATGGGACCCACATCTGATAGGACTGTGGCTTTATAAGAAGAGGCAGATCTCTCTCCTCACCCCCTCCCCGGCCCCCACATGAGGACACAGTGAAAAAGCCAGGAAGAGAGCCTTCACCAGAACCTGACCATGCTGACACCTTGATCTCAGATTTGTAGCCTCCAGAACTGTGAGAAAATCAACGTCTGTTGTTGAAGCCATCCAGTCTATGATACTTGGTGATGGCAGCCTGAGCCGACTAATACAGAGATGAAGGACTTTATTACTCTTGGCACAACAGCAGCG
Organism: Hipposideros armiger; assembly: GCF_001890085.2. Classification (NCBI taxonomy): domain Eukaryota; kingdom Metazoa; phylum Chordata; class Mammalia; order Chiroptera; family Hipposideridae; genus Hipposideros; species Hipposideros armiger. The sequence goes on along the minus strand of NW_017731928.1, from coordinate 979,712 downwards.
TAAGTCTCATGTTCACATAGATTTCCCTTGTTCCTCGGGCCCCATGGGGACAACACAGAGGGGACCTGGTGGATGCTTTGTGTCACATTTGAGAATCCCTGAGCTTAGGAAACCCTAATCATTTAAAATGAGCCATAAGCCTGCCTGATCTTTGCCCTGGAGGGAGAAAATAGCTTTATTTTAGTACATGATAAACACACTGTTCTCCGTTCCAGAGGGAGATGCTATCCCTGACATTATTTCTACATCTTGAAAAGAAAGCCCAGAACACAGGCAGCCGGTACCTCTGCTCATCGATGTGCAGAAATACAAGAGACCCATGGAGAACTGTCTCCCAGGCAGGGTTGGTCTTTTTTTCTCTCTCTGTTTTTGTTGTTGTTGTTTTAAAAAAAAAAAAAAAAACATGTTCAGAAATGTGAACCACTGCTCCATTCATCCTCACCTCTCCATGCAGAAGGCTACTTCCTGAGAGCATGTACAGCTCTGCCTGGGTGGCAGCTTGGCCTGCACACAGGGTAAGCTGGAGTGCCAGGGAGTACATGTCCCTGGAGGCAGCCCTCAACCAATGACCAGCAGGGACCTGGTGGTTAAACATCTCAACCTTCACACACCCTTCAGTGTGGGGAACTCAAGAACTCGGGATGTGTGTATGTGTGTCCACATCAGATCCCCTGAGGCTCCAGTGGGACTGAGCCATGAGCTAATAACACACCCTCTCTTGGCTGCCTTTCACTCCTTGTCTCGTTTTCTCATCCCCCTACTGGTGTTTCCAGGGATCACCTCTGAAATAAGTTACTTGTACTTGAACCCTTCTTAGATTCTACTTACAGGAGCATTCAAACTAAGATGATATGACACAACCGTTTTTGCAATGTACAACAGAACAAGCTTAAAGGTCTCTGGTCTTGCCTCATCTGATCTCTGCTCACTTCTCTGGCCTCATATTGGTATTCTCTCCTCTTCACACTCTCTGTTCCAATTATCCTGACCTTCCTTCCACTTCTCTAACCCATCTCTGGACAATCATAGAATTTTTTTCTAAAATACTTTTTTCATCTCCAAATTCTACCCATCCTTCAGTTGTCTATTAGATATCACTTCTTTCAGAAAGCATGACCTGATGTTCCCAGGTTGGATTAGATACTCCTTCTCAGTGTTTTCATGTCACCCCATCATGACATTTGACATTGTATTATATAATTGACTTTTACTTGTGTGACTCCCCAGGGAACCACAAACTCTAACTGCAAGCAATGTGTTTATTTTGAATACTAAATAACAGCACATAGTGCATATTTGTTGAATGAATAATAAATAATATACATGACCATGTATAAACACTCATACACATGAAATTTTTCATTAAATCCTTGCAACAGCTCTGGGGTAAGGGGTACTATTATTATCACTTCCACGTTGCACATCAGAAAACTAAGGTACAGAAAGACCAAATGGCCTTAAGTCACGCAGCTAACAAATGATAGAGTCAGGATTTGACCCCCAAACGTGCTGAATCCAAATCGCATATTCTTAAATGATAGAGACGAATTCATAATTCAGAATGAAGTTCTTCAGGATAAAAGCCGGGAAAAGCAAAAGTCCTCAGAATTTCAAATTTTGAGAGGCTCTTACCAAACTGTTAGTAATAGCTCTGGGAAGGAAAGAGAGGGACCACATCAGGAATGGACTTTTGAATCAAGCAGACCTTTACTTAGATCCCAGTTCTGCCTCTTACTGGCCACATGGCCACTTGGGCAAGCAATCCATCTTCTCTGAAGCTAGAAGTCAACTGTTGCTTGATAAAAAGCCTCTTTGGTTGAACTAGGTTGGAGAGCACATCACTGCATTTAAGAGATAAGCAATTTAGGGGCTGGCTGAGTGGCTCAGTTGGTTAAGAGCTCGCTCAAGAGTTTGAGCTCTGAGCAACAGCAGTTCGATGCCCGGCCCGAGCTGAGCTGCTGCTAAGCTGCCAACAGGTGGCAGGATGACTCAGAAAAAAAAAAAAAAAAAAGATAAGCAATTTAGATGATTGGCCATTATCTTAATGAGGATTTGCCATTCACTCTCATAGGAAATGTAGGACTTTTTTTACATCAGTTCATTCTAAGTTTTAGTAGACAAAACTCATAAAATGTGAGTAAAAAATAGTTCCCTAAATGCCATTATTCCATACAACTTCAGTCTAGCCCTGCAGTGTCAGGAAATTACTCAATGCTCAAAATCACAATGCATTCGGAGATGGGCCGGCCGAGTGGCGCGATGGTTAAGAACTCGCTTGGGATGCCAGAGGGCCCCGGTTCGGATCCCGCATATGAGGGCCAGTGACACTGCCCTCCACAGCTAAGATGCTGAACAACAGCTCAACCTGGAGCTGGGCTGCCGTGAGTCGCTGGCGACGGCGTAGGCTGCAGTCCTTGTGGCAGTGGGTTGCCATGGGCTACCATGTGTAGCCAGCAGCCAGCGTAGCCAGCAGCCAGCGTGAGCGGCCAGCCGCCGCAGTGAGCGGCCGTCCAGAAGCCGGCGACTGATCTGCCTCTCCAGGGAAGAGCGCAATGATGGTGCCAACTTGGGCAAGTGAAGCGACGTCCTCCACAACTAGATCGAAGAACAAAACGACAGCAACTTGTCTGTTCCCCTTCCCCAATCCCCCAGCACTGTTCCCATCCCCCCAATTCCCCAATAAAAATCTTTAAAAAAAAAAAACAAAAAACAATGCATTCGGAGATAAAAGTCATTATATGCTCTCCTGGGCTAGCCTCCTCTGACTCTGTTTTTCACTTTTTTTTCCCCTCTCTTTTATTTGTTCTCTGCTCCCCCTTGAATTTCAGCTGGGCCTTTACGGTGAAGATTTTAGATAAGGTGGACTAAGTCTAGACTCCCAAAACTTCTTTGTAAAAAGAAAGATTAAAACAGTGCCCTGAATTGAGGTCCTGTTGCCTCTCCATTCTCAAGTGAAAACTCTGTTCCAATTTAGTTGGTCAAGCAATTATTGAGTGCTAAGGTAAGCCTGGTATTGTTGTATGATCGTTTTTTGCAATGTACTACAAAACATACAGAATATTGCAATGGCCATTCACAGCAAGAGAATATACCCGAGGTGCCAAAAAAAATGTATACACATTAAAGAGGTGTTATCTATGGATTACTTTTCAAAGTTGAATTGAATTATGGTAGCAGTGTATAGTATGATGTTTGCTCAAAAGATGGCGGTAATTAATTGAATGTTAGCGTCACCATGCGACAGGCAGGACAGTCAAAGAAAATGGCAGAAGCACAGTTGTCCTTTGCACTTCCACCAAGATGTGACAGCTTACCTCGATGAGAATTTGCCAAGATAATGAATAGGATGAAGAGGTGCAGTTGAATTTCCCTCACGTTCTCCTGACTTAACACCCCCTGACTTCTACCTATGGGGGACCTTAAAGGATGTCGTGTACTGTAGAAAATCAGCTACACTGGCGGTACTTCAGGAAGAAATAGATGCGGCATGTGAAGCAATACAAGTGGGCCCTTTGGTCAACGTTGCTCAAGCAGTAGTTCGCCGTAATCAGAAGTGCCTGGATGCTGATGGTAACCACTCTGACCACTTCTTGTAATTGCAGAAGTCAAACATGACTTGTAGTCATCTTTTGTTATTGGTATATATTGGGTATTGCAATTTTAATAGTTTTTATTCTTGCTTAAAATGTGTATACATATTTTTGGGCACCCTCTGTATATATGCTCTTATACAATGATGAAAAAGGGCGTCATATCTTTTTCATCTCTCACACCCCAGATACTTCCAGTCTAATAAGAGGTGTGATGAATCCAGTAAAAGGAATGAAGCAGACAGACCCTGTCAGTAACCCACCCATATATCTTCAGATTTTAACACTTCAGTGCACAGACCCAACTAACATCTATCAACACTTACACCTCTCTGCCTGATGGTGTTCTCTAGCACTGAAGTGCTAGAGAATTAATGCTTCTTTCTTTTTTTCCCTTCCATCCAAAGATCTTTCTTAACTCTGAGTTATTTCATGAATCTGTTTCTAAAGATGGTTGCAAACCTCTCTCCAGTTATGAATATTTTCATCATACTCTTTTCCGAAACAACAAATTCTCTTCTACTAACAAATGTGTGCTTTAGTGTACAATACAGCCTTTTTGTTTAAAAATTGATGTGAAAATTTCTTAATAATGACATTTGTAAATGGAAAAGTTTATTTCTGTTCATTGATTTCCCACTGGAGCAGTATTTAAAAGTCTTAGTCTTCTCTCCATAGGAACTTCTCTCCATAGCTGAAAGTTGCATTCTATTAGGGGCATGTGTGTATATTGAGGTGAGGGGTTGTGGTTATTTAGCAAAGTATGATGTTTTGTGGTTGTGATAGAATAATCACCCCACCTCAAAGATATTCACTTCCTAATCCTTAGGACCTCTAAATATGTCACGTTACATGGAGAAAGGGACCTTGCAAATGTGATTAAGTAAGTGATCTTGAGATGGAGAGATTATCCTGAATTCTCTGGATGGATCCAATGTAATCACATGGGTCCTTAAAAGTGGAAAAGGGAGGCAGAAAAAGAGAGTCAGAGAAGATGTAAAGAATGGTTAGAAAGATGCAAATATTCTGGCTTTTAACATGGAGGAAGGGAGTGTCGAGCCAAGTCATGTGGTGGCCTCTAGCTGCTGAAAAAGGCAAGGAAATGGGCAAATATGCCAATACTTTTAAATTTTAGCTCAGTGAGACCTATGTCAGACTTGTAACTGTAGGACTAAAGGTCATAAATTTATGTTGTCTTCAGTGACCATAAAGTCTGTGGTAATTTGTTACAGCAGCAAAAGAAAATAAATACAAGGGTTATTTAGGTTTGTAGGAAAATACCAATAAGCATCTTTTACATCACTGAGCTACCCATAGTGGAGGTGACAATGTACTAAAACTGAAATCAGGTAATATCACCCTTTCTCAGAATCCTTTAGCAGCTTTTCATCTCACACACAGTGAAAGCCAAGTTCATATGCTGGACTCCTGGCCCCACATGATAAAGTCCCCCTTTATCTATTTGGTTTCATATTCTACCACTCTTGTCCTCACTTCCTCTGCTTCAGCCACACAAGCCTTTCTGTTCCTTAAACATATCAGGCAGGTCCTGTCTCAAGGCCCTTGCCCTTACCATTTTCCCTGTCCAAAATCCATCTTCCCTAGATATCGACATTTCTCATTTACTCACTCCCTTTAGGACTGTGATATAATGTCCCTGTATCAGAGAAGCCTTCCCAGGCCACCATTATATAAAATAGTAACATCTTTCTTTCCTGTAGGTGAGAAGTATAAAATTCATATATTATTTGTTTATTTTTATTAGTTGTGAATTTTTAACTTTTATTTATATGTTCATTTTCTGCCTCCTCCTTCTCACCTCGAATACAAACTTCGTAAATTTGGAGACTTTCATCTGTTTGGTCCCCAGGACCCACAACAGGGTTTGGCCATAGTAGGCACTTAGTAAATATTTGTCGAATGAATAAATGAATAAATAAGTGAAAAAATTATTCTTTTATGCTAACTGAAGTAGATCATCTACATACCATTGACCTATTCATCAAGACCTTATAATTTTGTGACACTGTATGCATTTGAAAACTTAGAACTAAATGCCATTTATTGGTGCAGATTTTCTATTCAATTATATAGGTTGAGCCATGTCAAGAGTTACTTCTGGGGCCGGCCGAGTGGCGCATTGGTTAAGAGCTGGCTTGGGATGCCAGAGGGCCCTGGTTCGGATCCCACATATGAGGGCCAGTGACACTGCCCTCTACAGCTAAGATGCTGAACAACAGCTCAACCTGGTGTGGGCTGCCGTGAGTCGCCAGCGACAGGCAGATGGGTTGCCATGGATTACCGTGTGTAGCCAGCAGCCAACGTGAGCGGCCAGCAGCTGCAGTGAGCGGCCATCCAGAAGCCGGCGACTGATCTGCCTCACCAGGGAAGAGCGCAATGATGGTGCCAACTTGGGCCAGTGAAGAAACGTCCTCCACAACTAGACTGAAGAACAAAAGGATAGCAACTTGTCTGTTCCCCTTCCCCCAATTCCCAATAAAAATCTTTTAAAAAAAAGAGTGACTTCTGCATTTAATAATGCCTCATTGCCATTGCATTAAAAAATTAATTGATTTTAGGTTTTCTTCAATATACAGAGGGTGCCAAAAAATGTATACACATTTTAAGAAAGGAAAATCTGTGTTAAAATTGTAATACAATAAATGATGCTAGCATTCATTTGCTTAATACCATCTTTTGAATGAATGTCATACTACACATTGCTACCATAATTCAATTCAACTTTGAAAAGTAATACATAGATATCACACCTTAAAATGTATACTTTTTTTGGCAACACCAGTATTTTTATGTGCTGAAAAATTTGGGAATACTTAGTTTTCCACTAATAGTGTATTCTGAAAAACAGCTTAATACCTGAACATATAATAATCTCTAGGAAAGAATAGTTTCAGAGTATATCAACCCATCCACCAAACTGTTATTTAAATAAGTAGAGTTGACATTGTATTATGCATTTACTGTCAGAATAGTTCCATAATAAACTCTCTCCTTTCTGAAATTAAATCAAGTCAAAATAAAAAGGTTCAAAATTATTGTAGACCCATAGAATAATAGAGATTGGGAGGTTATACCTTTGTACAAGGACTAAACATATCTGAAAAAAAAATAGTTGAACTTCTTTAATGGAGATAGGAAAATAATGCCTAGTAACTGTGTACAGGACATTAGGGAGTAGTGGAGACTGTGGTGAAAAAAAGTTTGTCCCCACCTAACAGGGAAAGCCACTGTTAGCCCATATGGGAGTGTGGGCTAAGTTGCTGGATCTTCTTATTTTTTATGAGGATCCTAAAATGGAAATGTTTTTGTGAAATATTCTTTTTTTTTAAAAAAAAGATTTTTTTATTGGGGAATTGGGGGGATGGGAACAGTGCTGGGGAATTGGGGGAAGGGGAACAGACAAGTTGCTGTCGTTTTGTTCTTCAGTCTAGTTGTGGAGGACGTTGCTTCACTGGCCCAAGTTGGCACCATCATTGCGCTCTTCTCTGGCGAGGCAGATCAGTCGCCGGCTTCTGGACGGCCGCTCACTGCGGCTGCTGGCTGTTCACGCTGGCTGCTGGCCACACACGGTATCCCATGGCAATCCACTGCCACAGGGACTGCAGCCCACGCCGTCCCTGGCGACTCACGGCAGCCCAGCTCCAGGTTGAGCTGTTGTTCAACACCTTAGCTGTAGAGGGCAGTGTCACTGGCCTTCATATGTGGGATCCGAACCGGGGCCCTCTGGTGTCCCAAGCGAGTTCTTAACCATCACGCCACTCGGCCGGCCCTGAAATATTCTTATGTTCAAAACATCGTGTACACTGAATGCATCTGATAATCTCTAGTTTGTGACCCCAGGTTTAAGATAAAAGTCTTCAGGGGAGATCCAAGATGGTAAAGTAGATAAACTGTGCCTGCTTCCTTCCAAGAACACATTAAAATTACAACTAAATTACAGAACAATAAATCTGGAGCACCATCTGCAGTCTAGCTGATCAGAAGTTTTATAACTAAGGATATAAAGAAGAAGCCAAATCGAGACTGGCAGGAGGGGCAGAGATGCAAAATGTGCTGGCTCCACATCTGTGGTGGTTGAGAACCAGGAGGGGTATCTCAGCCATGGAGACTCCCCCAGAGGAGCGAGAGATCCCAGCCCCAGACCAGCCTTCCCAGCCCAGAGTACTGGTGCTGGAAAGAAGAGGAGATCCTACAACATCTGACTATAAAAAACAGTGGGGGGGGCAGGCCGAGTGGCGCATTGGTTAAGAGCTGGCTTGGGACGCCAGAAGGACCCGGTTCAGATCCCACATATGAGGGCCAGTGACACTGCCCTCCACAGCTAAGATGCTGAACAACAGCTCAACCTGGAGCTGGGTCTGCCGTGAGTCACCGGCGACGGCATAGGCTGCAGCCCCTGCTGCAGTGGGTTGCCATGGGCTACCATGTGTAGCCAGCAGCCAGCTTGAGTGGCCAGCAGTGGCTGTGAACGGCCGTCCAGAAGCCAGTGACTGATCTGCCTCACCTGGGAAGAGCGCAATGATGGTGCCAACTTGGGCCAGTGAAGCAACGTCCTCCACAACTAGACTGAAGAACAAAATGGACGCAACTTGTCTGTTGCCTTTGCCCCAATTCCCCAACACTGTTGCCATCCCCCAATTCCCCAATAAAAAATCTTTAAAAAAAAATCCCAAAACAGTGGGGATTCTGACCATCTGGGTGGGATGAAAAGCTGTGGGAAACCCAGAGGTCCTTTTAAAAGGCCCTCACACAAACTCACTCGCAGGCACTCACCTTGGGCTCTGGCAGAGAGACAGTAGCTTGGGGGGTGTTGGAGGCATACGGGGGACAGACTGAAGAGTGTAGCTTCAAGGCAAAGGCTGGAGGACAGCCACCATTTTTTATGTGTGGGGTCCTTCTCCTGGGCAGCCAGCTGGCAGCCACCATCTTTCTTGTGTTGAGCTGTTCCCCTCACGGGCAAATCTGATTGGTGAGCTCTCTGGTGAACTCCACTGTTCCGCCCTGCCGACTTTCTTGGACTCCTCCCCAACCAATTCACCCAACATCAGAGTCACTTTCTCGGCCAACAGCCAGCCTCACCCATGTTGCACTTTTTGATGAAAAACTATTAGAGTCCACAGGACCAAGGTGGGCAGCAACTGGCCTCAGTGTGCTCTGAGACTTTTGCTGAGTAGCTCCAGGCTCGGCACTAGCACCAAACCAGAGTCTACATTAACCTGTTGACCACAGCTCTTCCCACTCTAGTGACTCCCTGAGACCCTGCCTCACCTAACTTGTGTACGACACAAGGCTTTATCAGGGGCTGAACCTTAAGGGAGCTGGCAGGTGACAGCAGGCCTCGCTGTGTCCTAACTTTTTACAGAGCCACCCCAGACCCAGCACTGGTGGCAGACAGCTTCAGTTCATAGTGTGGCCTCTCCCACGCACCTCCAGGATTAGCACAGGCAGCAAACAACCACGGATTGCTTTGTAGTACCTACCAGGTAGCCCCTGACCAGTCACAAGCAGTGGGTGACCTGGGTCTGCACCAAAGCCCCTCCTAAGAAACCCCAGAACAGACATACCTGAAAGTTGGTTTCAGGCCACAGCAGAGTACCACCCAATTAGCCCCACAAGCAGCACACCCAAAGGGGAGTCTCAGAGCCCACTGGGGTGAATCCCACTCACTGGGGTAAGTCCCCCCAACCCCCACCCTGTTAAACACACACACAGCAGCCTATAAGTTGTGGACGTGGTCAAATCCCACAGCCAATTAGGCTGAAGGTTGCTGTTGGCAATGACATGCCAATAGCAACCAAGGCTCAACTATAATAGGAGGGCACACACAATCCACACAAGGGACACACCTGGAGCACCCATAGTAGGTGACCAGGGAGACTGTGCCACTGGGTCCCACAGGGCACCTACTACATAAAGCCACCGGCCAAGACTGGGAGACATAGCAGATCTCCCTAATACATAGACACAAACAGGGAGGCAGCAAACATGAGAAAACAAATAAATACATCCCGAATGAAAGAACAGGAGAAAACTCCAGAAAAGAACTAAACAAAATGGAGGCAAGCAACCTACCAGATGTAGAATTCAAAACAATGGTTATAAAGGATGCTCAAGGAACTTAGTGAGAACTTTAGCAAAGAGATAGCAAGCATAAAAAAGGACATAGAAACCATAAAAAAGAACCAATCTGACGTGAAGAATACAGTAACTGAAATGAATAATGCACTAGAAGCAATCACCAGCAGACTAGATGAAGCAGAGGATTGAATCAGCGATTTGGAATATAAGATAGGAGAAAACACCCTATCAGAACAGCAAAAAGAGAAAAGAATCCAAAAAAAAATGAGTATAGTTTAAGAGACCTCTGGGACAACATCGAGTACACCAACATTCACATCATATGGGTACCAGAAAGAGAAGAGAGAAAGCAAGGGACTGATAACTTATTTGAAGAAATAATGACTGAAAACTTTCCTAACCTGGCAAAGGAAGCAGACAAACAAGTCCAGGAAGCACAGAGTCCCAAACAAGATGAACCCAAACAGGCCCACGTCAAGACTCATTATAATTAGAATGGCAAAGATTAAAGACAAAGACAGAATCCTAAAAGCAGCAAGAGAAAGGCAACTATTGTAGTAAATTATTAGGGAGGTCCAATGAGATTGTCAGCTGATTTCTCAACGGAAACTTGGGCAGCCAGAAGGGATTGGCACAAAATATTTAATGTGATGAAAAGCAAGGAACTGCAACCAAGATTACTCTACCCAGCAAAGCTATTTAGAATTGAAGGACAGATAAAGAGCTTCCCAGACAAGAAAAAGCTAGAGTTCATCATCACCAAACCAGTATTACAAGGAATGTTAGTGGGACTTCTTTAAGATGGAAAAAAAAATCAAAATAATGAATAATAAAATGGCAATAGCTACATATCTATCAACAATTGCTTTGAATGTAAATAGATTAAATGCTCCAATCAAAAGTCATAGGAGGGCTAGGTTGGCCGAGTGGCGCGTTGGTTAAGAGCTGGCTTGGGATGCCAGCTCTGAGCAGCAGGGCCCCTGTTCGGATCCCACATGAGGGCCAGTGACACTGCCCTCTACAGCTAAGATGGTGAACAACAGTTCGACCTGGAGCTGGGCTGCCATGAGTCACCGGCGACGGCATAGCCTGCAGCCCCTGCTGCAGTGGGCTGCCATAAGCTACTGTGTGTGGCCGGCAGCCAGCATGAGTGGCTGGCAGCTGGTGTGAGCTGCCATCCAGAGGCCAGCGACTGATCTGCCTCACTCAGAAAGAGCTCAATGATAATACCAACATGGGCCAGTGAAGCATCATCCTCCACAACTAGACTGAAGAACAAAAAGTCAGCAACTTGTCTGTTCCCCTCCCCCAATTCCCCAATAAAAATCTTAAAAAAAAAAAATAGCAGGGCTGAATGGACATGAAAGCAAAACCCTTACATATGCTGCCTATGAGGAAATCACTTCAGATTGAAAGACACACACATGGAAAGTAAAGGGATAGAAAAAGATATTTTATGGAGAGAAAAAAAAAAGCTGGCGTAGCAATACTTACACCAGACAAAATAGACTTTTAAACAAAGACTGTAACAAGAGACAATGAAGGACCCTATAATACCACTTCTGGGTATTTATCCAAAGAAACCCAAATGTTACTTCAAGGGGACGTGTGCATCCATATGTTCACTGCAGCATTGTTTACAATGGCCAAGATGTGAAGGTAGCCCAGGTGTTTGTCGATGAAAGAATGGATAAAGAGCATATGGTACATATATACAATGGAATATTTCTCAGCCATGAAAGGGAATGGGTTCTTGTCATCTGCAGTGGCATGGATGGACCTGGAGGGTGTTGTGCTGAGTGGAGTATGTCACAGAGAAAGACAGATGCAATGTGATTTCATTATGTATAAAATCTAAAGAACAAAATAAACAAAACAGAAACAAATTCATAGATACAGAGAACATATTAATGGTTGCCAGATGGAAGTGGGATTGGGAGTGAGTGCAAAGGTGAAGGGATTAAGAAGTACAAATTGGTTGTTATACAGTAGTCATGGGGATGTAGGGTATAGCATAAGGAATATAGTCAATAATATTGTGATAACTATGTATGGTGTCAGATGGATACTAGATTTGTTGGGGTATTAGTTGGGAGGGGGTTGTGGGGCAGGGTAAAAAAGGTGAATTATTAAGAAGTACAAACTGGTAGTTACAAAACAGTCATGGGGATGTAAAGCATAGGGAATACAGTCAATGATATGGTAAAACTATGTATAGTGCCAGGTGTGTACTGGACTAGTCAGGGGGATCACTTACTAAATTATACAAATGTCTAACCACTATGCTGTACACATGAAATTAATATAAAATAATACAGAATGTCAACTGTAATTGAAAATTTTAAAAGGGGGGGAAAGGTGAAGGGGAATAAGAGGTCCAAATTTCCAGGTATAAAACGAATAAGTCATGGGGATGTAATGTAGAGCATAGGAAATATAGTCAATAATATTGTGATAGTGTGGTATGGTGTGAAATGGTTGCTGGAATTATCGTGGTGATCATTTCTTTAGGTATAGAAATGTTGAATAACTATGGTGTACACTTGAAATTAATATAACATTGTAAGTTAACTATACTTTAATAAATTTTTTTAAAAGATAAAAATCTTCATCCAAACACACACACATAAAAAAATGTGAATGAACTAAATTGAAATAAAATTTTCCTTAGATTTCATTACATCCTTACTTTACTAAACGTTTCACCCACTGAACTGACGAGATCAATTCCCTTATTTAAGTTTCAAGGAGACAGATGCACATACAAAACTGGAGCAATGGATTTGAGTATTCCATACCTTAAGAAAAATCCTGTTTACAGTATTTCTAGACTATAGAATAACCCTATCCAATATGCAATTTTAAACTTTCTACTAACCAAATTTTGGTTAAAAAGGTTAAATTAATTTTAGTACTGTGCTCTATTTAACCCAATGCATTTCAAATACTATCATTTTAACATGTAATCATCATTTTTAAATGTTAGTAAGATAGTTTACATTGTTTTATTCATATGAAATCTTCCAAATCCAGTATGTATTTTACATTCACAATATATCTCAATTCAGTCTAGCCACATTCAAGTGGGTAATAACTATAAGTAGGCAGCGGTCGCCATATTGGGCAGCCCAGCCATAAAAGTTCAGTACTGTTTTTGCAAATATTATCACTTATTTTTATTGGAAATCTAAAATCTAATTAGGCCTAACTAAGATTTTGGAAATTAAAGAACTTTTTCAGTTTTAAGATACCCATCACTTATTCTTAGAATATTAAACACATTTTACATGACTTTTTGTTGGCAATCATGACAGTTTGGCTTTTACTCAAATCTAGAAGTGACGGATTCTAAAGCAAATGGCTAAATTCATCAATTAAGTATTTTTATAAATCAATTCATATAGTAAGGGAAAGAAATCATTTAAACCAATGTCTTGGTATTATACATTAAAAATTTGGGTAATTAGTTTTTAAAATTTTGGGTTTGAGTTTTTTAGTTTAATGTAATACATATTCATTATTAAAAATCAAAAAATATAAAAAAATTCATAGTTTTAGGACATCCTGTCTCTACTCCACAGTACACAACAATAATTACCTTTTTTTTTAAAGGTTTTATTGGGGCATCGGGGAAAGGAAACAGACAAGTTACTGTCCTTTTGTTCCTCAATCTAGTTCTGGAGGACGTCGCTTCACTGGCCCATGTTGGTATTATCATTGTGCTTTTCCCAGGTGAGGCAGTCGCTCGCCAGCCATTGGATGGCCACTCATGATGGCTCACAAAAGCGCACGTCAGCTGCAGGCCAGCCCCACTGCAGCCTATGCCATTGCCAATGACTCACAGCATCCCAGCTCCAGGTCAAGCTGTTGTTCACCATCTTAGCTGTAGAGGGTGCAGCATCACTGGCCCTCATATGTGGGATCCGAACCGGGGCCCTGCTGCCCAGAGCTGGAATCCCAAGCCAACTCCTAACCAACATGCCACTCGGCCGGCCCATGAATTACCTTTAACTGCACATCAAAACACATAGATCACCCTCCTTTTTTTAATGGCTCCAATGTCTATAGTATGTCTGCAGGACCATTTATTTAATCCTGTATTGATGGACATGCACGTTGCCTCTAATTTTTGCTATTGCAAATAAACCTACAGATACCCTTATGTTGTTATAAGAGTATTTCCATAGAATAGGTTCCCAGAGGAGGAATGCTGGCTCTGAGACTATGCAGATTTCAGATGCTGGTAGATATTGCTAAATTGCCTTCCAAAGAACTTACGCCAGTTTACCGTCATATCAACTGCATCTGAGAGTACATTTTGACTGAAATGTACACTTTCCAATGTGGAACTACCCAGTGTACTTGGCAACTTCTAAGAGCAACAGTGAGAAGTTACTAAAGAAAGTAAAAGCAAACCAAGTGATTATTTCAAAGCTACATGATATGAGTCCAAAGTTAAAGATACCAACCTGGGGCAGCAACCAACACAAAAAGCAAGTGAAAAAACGGCATCGTTTTCTTGAAATCCTCTTGCTTCTTCAGAGACACTTCACTCCAACCCTTGCCTTCACTGATCTTTAGGGAGTGACACCTTCTCAGTCTTCTCCAGGGAAATATTCTGTCTCTAGGTGCCCTGTATACACTTCCTCATGACACAGTTCTTGCCAAGTCATCTGTAAAGTGACACTTTCTTCTCTCAAAAGGACAAAAGCTCCAGCAAGGATATTTGCTTGAGCAAGAAGAAAAGTCCTTAATTCATATCTTTCTACATGCAAAGGCCTCCCAAATCCTGGGAAATCTGGGGTGGCCAGAGTTCGTGGGGGTTCTTCAAGAAATGGTCGGCTCTCTAGAATCATTTATTTTCAAAAGGATTCCATTTGTAAATGATTCCATGTCACTAAGGCACATTAAGCTGTCCCATTCGTTCTACGAGTGTATCACTCCCAGACTTGGAATAAGACCCAGAATCTCTGCTTACCAAGTTTGCAGAAGGCTTACAAGTTGCTAGGTGAAGTTTGCATGCAACCAGATACTGATAAGATGCAAAATCAATTTAATAATTGGCCAAAAGCCATTAGAATGCAAGTTAATACTTTTAAGTTAAAACTTGGGGCAGGGGGTGAATAAGCTTTAGGACCACTGATGGGAAAGGCCTGGCTGGCCAAATGCTGAGTATACATAAAAAGATCTTTGCGGTCAGCAAATTGGTGATTCACAGGTTAAAGATAACCTGCAGACCACATTTTTAAATGCACAAGCCTTCTTAAAAATTTGAAGTTTAATAAGATTTGATTGGTCCAGCACTCTACAGTTTACCATCACTCCCACCCCTTCCTATTACACCCCGCAGCTTCTCACATTTACCTGCCTGGCTCCTGCAGGCACTCATGTTTGCAATCTCTGACTTAGAGGTTTCAATCAATTGCTATCTCAATAGGAGTAAACTGTAGTTATGGTTACCTAAATAGGATTATGCAATCTCAGAAGTGTTCAATAGGAGGATAATGTTGAGAACAGGGGAGATTATGTTTTGACCAGACTTTGCCCTGCTTGGGCTTTTTGGCTTTTCAGAGGAACATTTGCAAATGTCCAGGGAATGATCATATGGGTATAACTCCAAGTCATATCCCATGAAGGACGGTTGAAAAGAAAAGGAGAGTCACAGGGGACTCTTGAATTGGTGTGTTTCTCTCTGGCTCCATTACCTCTGCTTAGTTAAACCACTACAACCTCACACTTGAAAGATTGCAAGAACCTAATTTCCCAGTCTAGTATCTCCCTCTCTCTACTCAACCCCCTGATACCCAGTTCATTTCAGTATTATACCTCTTAAATATTTCCTGAATCTGTACACTTTCTTCTCACTCTACTCCTCACTGCCATCATGTAGCCTGGACCAATTGCCTACCTAACGACTTTTCAACAACTGTACTTTTTCCTCTCCAATGCATTTTCCAAGCTGCACACAGCAATCTTTTTAAAACACAAGCATAATGTGGTCACCTATGCTCCCACCATATTTCTGCCGTAAAACATGGCCTAATTCCCACTCACCTCAGAACCTTTGTTCTGGTAGTTTTCTGTCTTTTGAAGACTCCTTTTCCCAGATCTTACCATAGTTTGCCTCCTTTTCAACATGAAATGCCTTGCCTCAATTGTCACCTCTGTAGAAGGTCTTTATTGATCACTCTTGGCAGAAGTAGCACTTCCACTTGCTTTCTACCATGTTTTCTAGTTTTCTCATAGCATTTTTAATCAGTGCCTGAAATACTTTATCTATTTGTTAAAGTATTTGGTCTCTGTCTCCTCTACCAGCATGTAATTCCTGAGTGGGGATTGTAGTTGTTTTGTTCAAGGCTAAATCCCCATTGCACAAAATAATACATGTGTATTGACTAGCTCCAAAAAAACCCTTATCAAATTCATAAAGACAGAAATGCAGAATGATGGAGTGGGTGGGGGTGGGGTGGGGGAGAATGGGGAGTGATTGTTTAATGGGCACGGAGTTTCAGTTTTGCAACATGAAAAAAGTTCAGGAGATAAACGGTGATGATGGTGGCACAACAGTGGGAATATACTTACTGACACTGAGCTGTACATTTAAAATGGTTAAGATGGTAAATTTTATATTATATATGTTTTACTACAGTTAAAATTTTAAAATTATTTTTAAAAACCTTAATAACTCTCCATTGCTCAGAAGATCAAGACCAAGTCTTTAATTTGTTCTGTAGGATCCAGTAGGTCTGCCCTGCCTTTCTCTCCAGCTCACCACCTCCATCCAGCTCTTCGCCACATCCACCCTGGGCATCTCACACATTCTCTAAAGTATCAGACTCCTTCCACCACAGGCCTTTGGTATCTGCTGATTCATCTCTGCGGGACGGAGAGATCGTCACACGACTGACTTGTTTTCTCTCGTTCAGCTCCCAGGCCCAGTGACTCCTCAGGCAGAACTGCCTGCCCTGGCTGCTCATCTAAAATTGACCTTCACTCTCCTATCATCCTTTTTTATCTTCTTCACAGCACATACCGATAGCCAATGTTAATTTATTTGTTTCCATTTCTATTGTCAGTCTCTCCCACAGCATTTTAAGCTATCTTGGTTCAGAGATACTTGTGTGTGTTGTTCACTCCAGCATCCCAGCTGTTCAGAGTAGCACCAGCATCCATTGGGCATTCAAATAGTTGTCAGGAAACTGAATGAATAAAGCATCCCTGGAGGGTAGCAGTTACTATTTCTACTTTACAGATAAGAAAATGGAGGTCCACAGAGGTTTTATTACCTGCCCAGGGCCCACAGCTTGCAAGGGGCAGAGCTAAATTTTTAAAACAGATTTGGCTCAAATCAGTGTCTGTTGGTGCCCTAGCTCTTCTCTCTCTTCTCTCATATTCCGTGCTCATGAGCCCCATCATCTGCTTCAGGACTCCTTGAAGAACCCCTGCACCTGTCACAGATGCCAAAGCAACAAACATTTCAGCCTGTTACACACACACACCAGACATACACATACACAAATAAAAATCAGCTCTCTTTTTCTAATATAGAATTAACCTCATTCATCCAGATATTTGACAAAATGCAACAGAATTATACAGCTACTCCAAGAACCAAGTGAAAATCAATGGGCCATGTTCAAAGAAAATGCTCGTTCATTTATTCATTCCTTCAAGCACCTATTATTTCTTTGCTCTGGGGATTCCAATGGATGAGGGAAAAACAGACCAGGTAGAAGCACACACCCATCTGGCTAAGCACATCAGGTACGCTGTATATCAGTGCTTCTCAAAGGACCATTTGCTCACACTCTCCTAAGGCTTGAGTGCTATTAGTATCCCTACTTTACAAATGGGAAAACAAGCACAGATAGGTTAAGTGAGTTGACGAAGCTGAGCTGGAACAAGAACTCAGGTATAACCCCCAAACCCACTCTCTTAACCCCTCAATGATATACATTTCATTTTTCACCACTTTCAAGCTCTTCCCCCCAGCACTGGAACATACAAGACCCTTGCTTCTCAGAGTGCAGTCTGTGGACCAGCCTCATCAGCATCATCTGGGAGCTTGTTAGAAATGCAAATTCTTGGATTCCACCCCAGACCTACTGTATGGAAATACGCATTTTAATAAGACCCCCAGGTAGTTCGGGTGCACCTGAAAGTTTGAGAAACATTCTCCAGATTACTGATGAGTACAAACACTGAAAGTAGAGCAATCTTTGTATCTCCGAACAATTTTCGAGAGTTTTCCTACTTAGGATCCAGTTATTTCGGACTGAAAAACTCAAAGCTCCAATGAGAGTGTGGGGAATAAATCCTAGTGTCTGCTGCCACCTTGTGGTGGGAAGTTTCAACTCAGCCAGAATTTGCTTTTTTCCACGAAATTAATGTGGAAACCTGGAAGGGTGGGGTGGACCAGGTACTCAACTTTTTCAGCCACATGCTTTGAGTGACCGCTACAAAATTCCAAGATGTAATAAAACAGCCCTTGGGGTGTACTTTGAGAAGGCCAAGTAATAACTGGCCTTTTTATGTGTATCTCCAGGACGGAGAGAGTGTCATCAGCTCTAGTTGTGAGATCTAACAAAAACTGGGATCATTGGTATTGCTCTAGGTCCCCTCCTCTTTGGAATTCAGCATGCACACCTCAATGTGATAATCCATTGGTAAGTGACTATTTTATTACCAACCTGAATGGCGGTGGTGAGATAATCAGGACAGCTTTCCTGCATCTGCCTTTGCCCAGGAATCTACAACACATATTCCACAAAGTGAAAGGGAATTTCCCACCACCCTGCAAAATGCATCAGGGGGACCTCTGTGAAATGGTAAACAGAGCCAGTCCCACAAATGATGTCTCTAACACCTGGAAGGGAATAAAAAAGAGATTCCAAAATTTTCCTACAGAATTTATACCAAACAGCTCAGAAGTTAAAAGTGCTTCAGTCACTGGAAATTTTTGTTTTGAAGTTGGTGAGCTTGAGAACTAAAGAAATCCAAAACAGCTACTACAGGTGAAGTTGACAGCAATGGATCGCCCTCGGCTATGTCTCCCAGAGCCTGTTAAGGTTGCTGATGGAAGAGTTGGCCAGTGCCGAAGATTTCAGCAACCCAGGAGGAAAAATGGCTCATTCAAAAGGAAGGGGATTGAAAGGTAGGTGACTGGACACATTTTCTTGTCCATTGAGTAAGATTCTTTAGATTTTGCATTAAACAATATTCACTGTGACATTAGGAAAGGTAGCATCTCTTTTTGAATATTGCATTAAGAAATGAAGGCTTCTGGCTTGGGACGCCAGAGGGCCCCGGTTCGGATCCCACATATGAGGGCCAGTGACACTGCCCTCCCAGCCAAGATGCTGAACAACAGCTCAACCTGGAGCTGGGTTGCTGTGAGTCAAGGGCGATGGCATTGGCTGCAGCCCCTGTGGCAGTGGGTTGCCATGGGCTACCGTATGTAGCCAGCAGCCAGTGTGAGCGGCCAGCAGCCGCAGTGAGCGGCTGTTCAGAAGCCGGTGACTGATGTGCCTCACCTGGGAAGAGCGCAATGATGGTGCCAACTTGGGCCAGTGAAGCAACGTCCTCCACAACTAGACTGAAGAACAAAAACGACAGCAACTTGTCTGTTCCCCTTCCCCCAATTCCCCAGCACTGTTCCCATCCCCCCAATTCCCCAATAAAAACCTTTAAAAAAAAAAAGAAATGAAGGCTCTGTTTGGATTAGTGGGAGGAGGCACTACATGTATACATTGGATCAGGAAGCCTAGTGCCACAATGGAAGCCTCATTTTGTGATCAGAAAACTCTTTAATTGTGATGAGGAAAACCTTTCCCTTCTGCCTGAATTTGAGTTTTAATGTGGTATATGACACCAAAATAAGCTCTGGTATTAATTTCAGTCTCAAAAATTTAAACATCACACATCCCGTGCAGATTATTTTGGAAAATCAGTAGTACATTCTTCAAATTGAGTCCATGATCAATGCTTTTGTTCCTTTCCCAGCCATTTTGGCTTCTGACATAGGTACTAATTATATTTCATCTATGTACATGCTCTTCAATGTAACCTTAAAACTGTATTATTCCTGATATTTCTTGCTAATGCCAAGACCAAAACACAGGCATGAAATACTCCAAACGCAATATATTTTAATTTGGAAAGTCAGTGAGATGATTTATTTTCCAACTTCTTTTGGCTTCCTTCTTGCCAGATTCATTAGCAATAGCTCACACATACAGAAACGAAGTGTTTTCATGAGGCCTGAAGTATTAAAGCCCAAACTTTTGAACTTTCATGGACAAAATGAAATTTTGCAGAGATTTCCACTTTCAAAAAAAGGGAGGTTAGAGGTAAAGCAATACAGCCAAATAAATTCACTACCAACCAAGAAATTCAAAAACTTAAGAAAGGAAGTATTTTTATAACAGAAATTACAGTAGTTCTATTCCTAGGCCCTGAAGCAAAATCACCTTTGTTAATTGTAATAAATACACTGGGAATGGGGAGACGGGGCGCTGGGAGTGGAAGACAGTCTGGAGATTCAGAGACTGTTTAGAGTGGGGCTGTTTACCTGAGGGGCTGCATGGATGGCTTTTGGGTCTCTGAATCTCATAACTTGTATTTCCATTGCTTGCATGTGTGTATATGTGTATTTGTGGTAGTAGAAATTAACAGTTGTATTAAAAGATTCTCAGAGGGGTCTATGGGAGATTAATCCTAGCCCATTAAATGACCTTCGAGTGAATTAGAAAATGACACTCCTTCCTCAGGACACTTTACTGCCATCTGCTAGAAAGTTATTACAGTAACTATAGACAACTATAATGACTAAATGTGAATGGCACCCCTAGAAGTTGTGTGTGTTCACCTGGCAGGACTCTGCGTTCTTGGTCCCAAAGGGGTGGCTCCTAGCCCAGGAGGTCTCCCTTCTTCTGCCCTCTGCCTCATGCAGCCTCCTTGCCTTTTACATTTTTCACACAAAGATCTGATCCAGATGGTAATAAAAGCTATCATTTGTTGAATGATTTATTAGTGTCCAAGCACATAAGTTATTTCCTTTTATTTGCACATTATTGAGAATGGTACACCTATTTATACATACGGAAACTGAAGCTAGAGGTTAAACAGCATGCCCATGATCACACATAGGACGTATAGTGCTGGGCTGAACCAAGATCATTTAACTCCAGTGCCTGGACTCTTACTGAACTACTGCTGCCCATGGAGTTACAGAGAAGGCAAACGATTTAGGTCCAGTGTAGGATGGCGTTTTCCTGGAGGGTGGTATACGTGCTACTGGTGGTACTTGAGATATTCTAATTAGGTAGTATATGAAGAACGTTTTAAATGGTTATGGATCTATTTATATCCATATTAGAAATATATATTACAAGTATTATACATATAACATAATATAAAACCTGGGATTTCACCCAAAGAAATGAAGATTTAGGTATGTGTACACAAATGTTTAAAACAGCTTTATATAAAATAGCCACAAACTGGAAACAACCCAAGTGTCTTCCACTGAGTGAATGGTTAGACAAAGTGTGGTGCATTCACATCATGGAATATTACTCACCAATAAAAAGAAACAAATTATTGACATACACAACAATGTGGATGCATCTTCAGAAAGTGATGCAGAGTAAAAATAGTAAACCCCAAAAGGTTATATACTGTATGATTTTATTTATATAACGTTCTTGAAAGGACATAAGTTATACATATGGAGGACAGCTGAGTGGCTCCCAGGGGTTAAGGAAAATGTGAGATGAGTGGGAAGTGGGTGTGGCTATAAAACACAAAGGATCATGGTCCTGACAGACATGTGCATCTTGTCAGTATCAATGTCAATATCCTGGTTGTGATAATGTGTTATAGTTTTGTAAGAGGTTACCACTGGGGACAACTGGGTAAAAAGTACACAGAGAATCTTTCTCTATTATTTCTTACTACCAAAAGTGAAACTACAATTATCTCAAAATAAAAATTTTTATTTTTTTAAGTCCCTGGGATTTTATGAATATTATTGCTTTGGATGAGACTAACAAAAAACAATTAATTGAGGAAGACTATTAGGTAAACAATGATATCTCGGAATGGGTGATATTTATTCTAGCACAGGGTAACAACACAGACCTTGGGACCACATTGTCAGGGCATAAGTTATTTAAACTTCCCAAGCTTTAATTTCCTCATTTATAAAACAGAGATGATAGTATGAAGGTTAAATTATATAATACACATTAAAAAAAAGCAGAGTATTTAGCACATAGAAAGCTACTAAGAAATTGTATCTATTTTTATTACTAAAATATGCCAAAATGATGAAGATGATACTTGGAGTTTTGGAACTAGGTGTTTAGGGTTATTCTCTGTAAATGAATATTTTTATAAATGCAGCATTTATGGGACCTTGGAGACAATTTTCTTTATAACTACTCTATGAGGCTCTCTCATTTCTCATCACTATAGCCTTAGAACCACCAAATCTAGCAAAATAGTATCTCAAACCATCATTGAAATAAGATTGTCAATTTGCCAATATGAGGTAATTCTAACAATCACTCTGCATTCTACGTTTGGTCAACTAATTTAATCTCTCTCTGTCTCAGTTTACTCCTTAGTGAAATAAAGATAATAATATAATCTGCCTGTTAGGAGGATTAAATGAGATAATGGCCAGAATGCACATACCACAGTTCACACTTACTACAAAACACCAGTAGTTGCTTTGGCTTTATTTTTCTGTAATTTGATTCTTTGTCTTCGATTTCATTTTTTTGGAATTGTGCAATTTGTTCACATTTGCCTTTGTATTTTAATTATGTCCATTATTCATTTTTAACTTGTCAATTTCCTAAATACAAGTTATTTTTATTTTGTTTAGATGGCATAGCGCTGTGTCTACTGACTTAGGGAAACAAAATGTATTGGTCCCCAAAGAGGAATCATCTAGTGACAGCAACATGGAATTTCGTGAAAGCCAGCAAAGTCAGAAAAAAAGTTTGATGAAGAAAGTGAAGATTGGTTGGGGGAGGATGTTGTCATGCACGCACAGAAGCCAGCAAGTGTCAGTGGAGAGGGCTCCACTAACCAGAAGGAAACCCGCCTTTCAAATGCACAGAGCCTTGTTCCTAGAATTGTCAAGGAGCTTCCATCGCCCAAGCTATTTTCCAAACAAAGAATGAGAAAGCTCTCACAGAATGGTAATCAAAAGCAATATATATGGTTAAGTGTCCAGGCCAATAGGAGTAATAAGATTAGGATGGGTTTTCTTGCTTCCCTTATGGCATCTCTTGGGAGCTTGTATGAAATGCAGACTCTGGGTTCCCACTCGGGTCTACTGAGCCAGAATCTGCATTTTAGAAAGATCCTCAGGTAACTAGTCTGAACATACATACATTTTGAAAAGCTCTGAATTAGGTTGCCTTTGAGGTACCCCCCCCCAGTCCAATTGATCAGTGGTTTAATCAGTTTAAAGCCCCTTTTTATTTAAATATATGCATATATAGGCATATATGTGTATATATGCATATATACACAAATATACACATATATGAGAAAGTCAAAGTGTAGTGGGATTGTTTTTTGTTTTTTTTTTCTGGAGAAAGTAGTGATGCAGCCTTTCAAATGGCAACTTCCAACAGTGGGGAGGATTCTATGAATACAATTTATGACTGGTAAATCATAAAGGATGTTTTATTTTATTGTATCTACTTCCTGTGTATTTTGTGGAAGAATCAACATTTGAAACTGTTAACTTTAAGTCTTTTTTGCAATCTAGTAATGCTGTTTTGGGGGATCCGATGAGTGATGACTAACAATACCACTAATATTTGCATTTTCCTCCATAGCTTTTTTAAATTAATAGACCTTATTTTTTAGAACAGTTTTAGGTTTACTGGGGAAATTGAGCAGAAAATAGAGTTAATTCCCATATACCCCCCTCTCCTTACCCACCCTCACAATTGATTACCCAATATTGATACATTATTATTAACTAAAGTCCATAGCTTACATTAGGGTTCATTCTCCCTCTCCAGTTCTATGGGTTTGAAAAACCCGTCATGTCATGTCATAGACATAGTCACCCTTACAATATCATACAGGATAGTGTCACTGCCATAAGTAACCTCTGTAGCTTTTTAATGTCCTTTACCACACAGCATCCAGAAACATATACAGCCCTTATGTATATGGAGGGAATCCACACATAAGCTCACGTTTCACACAGTGGTAAGGCTGCAGACCTGGTGGGTACTTTTTCCAAAAAAACAAAAACAAAAAACTGATGGCTTCCAGCTGACCGATTGTTTTTTCACACAAATTCTTCTCGAAAAAGCAGTCAGTAATAATACAAGCACCCAAGCATCTACCAATTACCTGGTATTGATTGACCTGCCTATTACTGTTGAAAATAACAAAGAGGACATGCTTCTATATTGATGAGGCTGGAGTTGGAGAGTCCAGCAGGAAACAGAGGACCAAATTCCTCCTCCTCACCTGTATGCATTGGTTTATTTTCATCTTAGTTGGAATAACAAACCACTACACTGAGATTTCTCCAGAAAACATGCCCTTCCTTCAGGCTGCAACGCCGTTATTATGACCCTGTCTCAACTGTGGCCCAAACACAGTTGCTCTTCCTGCTGACCCTCATAACACGTTACACCAAATTTTTGCTAAATACTTAAATATGTCAGCCACACTATGAGGGATAGAGTAGCAGATAGAACAGACATGGTCCCTGCCCCCATGGAGGTCCAGCGTAGAGGGGCATTCCAACGTTATAGAGAGAACTACATCCGATGCAAAGCAGAAGTACAGGGTGCTATGGAAACACATCATGCCTGCTAACTTTAGGGGAGGGGGCTCCAGAAAGGCCTCCCTGAGGAAGGGACCACTCAGTTGAGAGCCGGAGGATATCTAGAGTCAAAAAAGGAAAGAATGGGGAGAACAGTGTCCCAGGAAGAGAGGAGAGCAGGTTCAAATCTCAGTATCAAGAGAGCACCAGGCATAATTAAGAAATGAAAGTAATCCAGCCAGGATTGAAGTGGCAAGTGTGTTGTAAGCTCTGTGAAGAATTTTTTACTTTTTCCAAGGGTGATAAAAAACCATTGAATGCTTGCAAGCTGGGGATTTATATAATCTTATTTGCATTTTTAGAAGATAGCTCAGGCTGCAGAGTGGAGACTAGATTGGAGGAGGGCAGGAACAGATGCAGGAGGGACAATAAACAGGTTCTTTCGTTCGTTCAGGCAAGGGATGATATTAGCCTGGGCTGGTCACGGCAGTGGGGACGGGAGAGAAAGGGAGAAGCAGTCATACAAGGTAGAAGTTATGAGATTTGGGGGAAAGCTGGACAGAGGAGGGTGTGGAGAAGGAAGAGTCCTAGGCTGAGCACCTGCTTTGAAATCTCATTCACTGAGATTGGGAACCAGGGCTCCCAGAGAAGCTCTTATCAACAGACCCCCAGCAGGAGAGATGATTTTAGGTGCTGCGCGCAGCATGGAAACACTGAAACGCAAAGCAAACTGCAGACACCTTTCTCCCAGCGCCTCTGTTGATCCCTTTGACTGCATCAAGGAAAAAAATCTCATCTCCTGTCTTTTAAAAATAAAATAAAAAGGAACCTCAAGTTTAGTGCCTTCTGCAGGCAATAATATGGTTTTATTTTTACCATATTAATTTTAATGCCTATTTATGATACTGGTTTTTGATTTATGGTAGTATTTTAAAGTTTTTTTTAATAAATATGTTTATTGTGTTAAGAATTGAGTTGATGGAAGGAAAAACATTAGGGTCCAGAATTCACATGGCTCCTAGGATACGGGAAAATGAAGACGCTGTGTGAATGACTGAGCCTTGAGCCCCATTGCTGAAGAGTAGGTTTAAACTTTGCTTCAACCAACAGCAAGTATTCAAGGGATTGTCTTACACATTAGAGGGTTACTTTAACTCCACAGCAGTTAAAGGGAAAAGCAACAGAGGGCACAACTGAAGTCTCAAAGACCGTGAGGTAACCACCCTGTCAAGATTGGTCAGTGACAACTGAGATCACATCCCCAAGTAAAAGCCAATTTGTGCAAGATAGAGCGTAACATACAGAAAAGCAAATCCATTGTTTTATTTCTAATCCCGTGGAAAAAAGCTATGGAGGCAGCAGTGGTTGCTGTCTTTTCAGAATCCTTTCTAAGAAGGAGAATATGTTTATAACTGTGATCATTACACGTTCTTCCCCCACCCTCCCCCCCACTCTAAGCGACTATACAAGTTGATGTCGTAGAAGCAGAGACAGAGGAGATAACTCAAGGAAACACCCTGCTCCAGGCCAGGAGAACCACCAAGCGTTTATCTGAGACATCGCTCCCCTCAGGACTGCAGAATGTAAAATGCTGAAACAAACTCGTCTCTGAGGACTCACGTCTAGTCAGGGTGTAGGGATATTGTAAAAGCCAAGCCCTCTCCTAGCACACATCCCTCACAAGAAAGCCTTTACACCCGCTGCTCGTGTCTCCTCTCCAAGAACTTAGAGCACAGAGAGCAGGCTTACCAGATCGGACTCCTCCATGTCTGAGTTCAAACTGTGCAGCTCCTACTATAATCCGGGCAACAGTGAGGTTTGGAGCTCCGTGTTGACTTTTTTAACTGTTCAAATACCTAGTTAGTATACTAGCATCTGGCTTATCATGCAAGCTGTGTGGAGAGGAATTCACTAAACCAGCACTGCCCAACCGAACTTCCTTCAAGGATGCAATGTGCATTTGTCCAGTATAGTAGCCATTAGCCATGTCTAATGTCTTTCCAGACTTTTAAAGGCTTTCCAGACTCCAAAGTGTGGCCAGTGCAACTGAGGAACTGAATGTTTAATTTGATTTGATTTTACTTGAAATTAAAATCTAAATAGCCACATGTATAGATAGATGACAGCACAGACAGTTCTAGACAACCTAGGAAGCTCCAATCCAAAGGTTTTACTTATCTGTAGGTATGTAATTGTGAGCCTAAATTGCTCAGGCTGTTTTTTAAAATAGCCTGAACTAGTTTTATTATCTTAAATATAACCAGCATTTCCTTAAAGCTGACTATGTTCTAGGCCCTGTTCTAAGTGTTTTAAAAAAATCAGCTAATCGTACACCTGAATCTAATACAATATTGAACGTCAACTGTAATTGAAAAAAGATCAATTATAATTTCAAAAAAAAAAAAAAAAAGAAACTCAACGTATCAGATAATTCTTACAACATTCCCATAAGATGGGGAGCAATATGATCCTCGCTTTAGAGATGGCACTGAGAGGTAAGTAATTTGTCCAGGTAAGTGGCAGAGCCAGGCTTCAAACCCATGAAGACTTGGCTCTAGAGTCCTTACTCTTAGTTTCTATGCTAAATACTAATTGTACCATCCAACATGGTAGATAATAGCTACATGCAACTATTTAAGTTAATTTTAAAAAGTTCAGTTCTTTTAGTGCACTAGCTACATTTCAGGTGCTCAGTAACCACAGGGAGCTAGTAACTGTTGCATTGGACAGCACAGGAAAACCATATTTTCATTTTCACAGTCTTATGAAACAGCCCTGCCTCATGCATCACTGTCAGAGTGCCCCGAAATTAGTTTTGAATTTTGCCTCTTCCATGCTAAGCTCTTATTTATTGTATTCCTGTTATGTGCTGGGCAATTCCTAGGTCTGGGGCTACACAGGTGATCCAATGGACAGGGTCCTGTTTGTGGAATCCATAGTTTAAGAAAGGAGATAGACATTAAACCAAGGTACTGCAGAGTAGTGGGGTAAGGATTATCTTTTGGATTAGTGGCGCTGGGACAGTGGACATCCATCTTGGGAAAAAGATGAAATTTGATCCCTATGTCATGCCATATACAAACTTTAATTCCTGTTGGGTTATAGACCTATATGGAAAAGGTAAAACCTTAAAACTTGAGGACTAGGACTATTTTCATGACTTCAATATAAAGACTTCTTAGAACAAACATCACTGACCATTAAGAAAAAGATGGATATATTTGGCTGTATTAAGAGTTTCTGCTCATCAAAAAACATGAAATCAAATGTCAACTGGTTATAGAAGGGTTTTGTTTAGCTCTCAGAATATTCTCAAAAATATATTTGAATTACATGCCCACATTTAAAAATGAGAATTATTTTCAATAAAAAAATCTAGATTTTCAACTTTGTTTCAAAAAAAAGAGGACCAGAGAGCTGGCCGAGTGGCTCAGTTGGTTAAGAGTGCAAGCTCCGAGCAACAGGGTCGCCGGTTTGATTCCCACATGGGCCAGTGAGCTGTGCCCGAGCTGAGCTGCCACGGAGCTGCCAACAGGTGGCAGGATGGCTCTACTGGTGAGAGCACATGCTCCTAACAATAAGGTTGTGGTTTGACTCCTGCATGGGAAGGTGAGCTACGCCCACCTGCAACTAAGATTGAACATGTCACCTCGAGCTGAGTGGCCACAAGCTGCTGACGGGCGGCCAGATGGCGACTAGACTTGGAGATGAGCTAGCTGTGCCCTCCACAACTAAGACTGAAGGACAACTCGGCTGTTCCCCTTCCCCAATTCCCCAATCTAATCTTTAAAAAACAAGAAAACAGAGGACGATATGGAAATGCTCAGCCCACAATTCCTCGTGGGAACAAGCTGTGCAGAGGCTGCCCCCTTTACCTGAGGCACGTCCTCTCCAGCTCACACCAGCTGGTTCTGTTCTACAAAATCTGCCTGGCCTTTCTACACATGGGACTTTGTATTAGTGGTATTCAGCAAACACAGAAATAACTTAGTAATTACTAAGTGTGGTAGATGCTTAGTAGGAAAAAGTACTGAGTTTTATGAGGGAGAAAAGAGAGGAGTCCAACTATAAATGGATTAAGGTTCTGCAAGTGCCACTTGATCCTGGGCAAGGTGGCAGGGAGAGCGGTGGTTCAACAGGCTCATTTGTAAACTCCCTCAGCAGGCAAAGGTTAGGACCCAGGTGCTGTCTCATATCCTACTTTACGTCGGTCCCACAGTGGTCCTAATGCTATTCGTTAAGCAGAAACAGAAGAAAGATTGCACCCAATAAGACCAGAAAGGGCATGTTAGCCAGGAGCCATGCACTAGGAATGACTTCCAACAGCAACACTATTAGGACAGGTACTTATAACCAGCACATCAGGGATGATAGGAAAAGTATCAAGCATGTGGCGAAAAGATCCCAGAGCTTTCTTTTTATGTTTGGAGACATGTCTGCTATGAAAATAAGGAAGCCTACAGAAAAGAAAAAAGAAAAAGACTAAATTAACAAGTGGAAGCGGTGATAATGAGCTTTCTGGGGCACTGGTCCACGACAGCCCCACACTCTCACTGTGCTCAGCAGCTGCAGAGACAATTTCTTCTTCTGCTTACGAGTGACCTGCTTTTTTCCTGACACTGTATATTCTTTCGGATCCAGACAATCTCATTTCTCTGCACCCTATAGATCTCTTCAAAGAGAGCTTTGGGCACAAAGGAGATACATGGGGCGTGGAGAATAATATGAATATGGTCACCAACTCAACACTGTCATGTGGCAAATGTTCAGTTTATAAGAGAACATCCCAAAGGCGAGAATTCTTATTTAAACACTGTCACAGAAATCATGCTGGCACTCCCTAATCTTATGTTTTTTTGCATTTTTACAGTAGGTGCCACACTCCTCAAAGAAGAAACCACACTTTCCAGCATTTAGAAAAGAGAAATGTGGCATGGAAAACATCCTCCAAGTCAGACTTGACAGTAGGGAAGCTGCAAATGCAGGTAGTGGACTATGGCTTTTACTTGTGTGTTTCAGAAGCACGGGAGAGCCAGGTTTCACTGAGTGCAATCCTGCTAGAAAGCACGGGTGTGGGACTAAGTTAATGATTACCGTTAAGAAATACTGTTCGTGGGGGGCACTTTGAGAGTGGATAAAGGATTGCTCAGGGCACCCAGGATGAGGTTGTATGCCTAATAAATGTTAAGTGAATTCAGTTCAAATAGGCGTCTTTTGAGAAGAAATGAGATCGTCTTTATCACTGGGTGGTAAATGTATGTTTTCAAGCTCTGTTTGCTATAACTTGAATTAGAATAATACTTTGGGACTTGCAAAACATCCACCAATTCCTGAACTCGTCTCTCAGGAAAAACAACCATCCCTTTGGTTTTGACAAGGCTTTCCAACACTCGGCTTCCTTTCTTTGGATCTTTCTGTCATAGGTGGATGGCCTCATAGAAACAGTGACTGATAAGTCCATGAAGTTACTGGCCCAGAGACACTCTGAGCTTCAGCAGTGTGAGTTTCTAGGGGACGAAATTCTTCAGTCTTCCAAGCAGTTCCAGAGGATTTTCAAGAGAACCATGAGGAAGTATAAACTGAAAAATGTGTGTTTTCCATGTACCTGCTGCTGCCTCTGATATTGCTACTGATTGCATAAAAGTTATCTTCATAGGGATTCTTATCTTTTGGTACATAATCCTGAATAAATCTCTCTAGTGAATTAACCAGTGGGGGAAGAGGCATTTTTTTAGAGTATTCTGCCCAACAGTCCTTTAAAAATGCTTTTTCAAACACTGACTTTTGATTCTGTGTCAATATAAGCAAATTTTTGCTTCATAAATCTTACAAATAATGGAAAATAGAAACATTTATTAAGGCATAGCCATTCTGCAAATAAATTTCTCCCATGATTTGCCAGATGAAGTTAGAGGAAGCATTTAAAGGTATTATTACACTTTTAATATGACTACTACTGAACTAATTTTAAACTTTCATTTTTAAAGACAAGAATTCTTATTAAAATTACAAAAATGTAACATTTTTAAGGTATGATTCATGCAGTGTCAGATTTTCGAACTAAAATAAATGAATAAGGATGGAACCTAACAAGTATTAAAAATGTGATTCAATACTTAAGAAAATTACAAGTGATTCAGCCTTAGCTTAATTGTTAAAAAGATCATGAAATTCTTTATGCAAGGCCATCTTCACAGACTATTTATCTCAGACTAGTCTTCACTCTACCAATACATTTTTTTTCCATTGAAAATGACTCCTAAAGAATAAAACAGTAGAGAAAAAAAATATATGAACCAAACAGTTAACAACCATGCTGCTCACGTATTAAGGTGAGAGATCTAGAAAGTAGTGCATATGAATTTACTTTTCATCTTGTTATTACCTCTAACACCAGGGATGCTTAATATGGAAACTGCCCCACAATGAGCATACACCACAAACATGTTGCACATTATTTTATAAGTTCATAGCCTTCCTGAAGCTATTCATGTACTCCATTTTTAAAAGTGATAACAATTTCCAGAAGTTGACTCATTTTCTCATGCACATTCTAGAAATACCACCTTCTCACAATCTTCAACTTATTTTGTAAGCAAATCAATATTAACAGTTAAAACTACCTAGAATGTTAATGAAAACATATCTGGCTTGAAAACATTTTATTAAAAAATTTTGGATGTTGCTTTTAAGTTTAAGAATAAAAAAGCTATTTCAAAAAAAACCCCAATTGGAGTCATTTTGTGTGAAGAAATATGAATGAACTGTACATTAATATCTAAAAGCAAAGTAGTTCACTGTCAAAACTTTAAATATCTCAAGAGCACACAAATTCCAAACGCACTAAGATCCTGCTGCTACTTCATCTTGGGAATGCTGAGCGATTAGCTTGTCTGTGGCTTAGGATCTGCTTCCATGCTTATTTCCTGAGCTTCTTCTACTTCAGAGAGCTTTTCATCATCTGCAATCGAGAAAGAAACATAAAACCTTAGTCAAACCTGCTTAAATTATATGTTTAATGAATACATGAAAATAGTTTTATCTTTTATTAGCCAAATATGTCTAAAACAAACATGGCAAAATGATAGCCGATGATTGCAATTGGCCCACACAAGTGATTGGTTTTAAAAGTTCCATTTTGGTTGTTGTTTGTTAGTTGAATCAAAATGTAAAATTTATGTGATAGATTTCACTAAAAAAAAAAAAAATCTAGGTCTTAGGCTTTCCTTGAAAACAATTCGATCAGGTAAGACAGAAATTTCGGAAGGGCTGTAGTCAATAGGAAGGCAAGTCTCAAGTTCCCCCAAAGCACCCGCCACTCACTGAGTGTGCAAACGTGCTTATGCACTAATTGGTTCATGCACTCATCATGGCCTGCCTGGGTCCTGAATTATCTTATAGAATAAACTATGGTAAACCAAGAAACATTCCAAATCTATCATCCTTGAGTTTCTCAAAATATAAACTACTGAGTATGTGTTTAAATCATGTGTTACTACACATTGAGACTTTTACGCATATATTCAGAAAGCTGAGCAACATGAGTACCTTCTGATGTCATCCAGCTACGCTGCTGTTCTAAAACTGAAGGGGTACTCTGGAAGATGTATCTTTTAGAAGGTATGCCCCTGGATCATTTAAAAATCTTCATAAATATTCATTATGAAGCTATTGCTACTTACTTTCCAGTGTTTGCTGAAGTTCGTGGATGGTACTAAGAAGAACGTGAAACTGTTTCCGTCTCAATTCTAGCTGTGTTAACAAGAAAAATATTAATACACATTGATCTATAAACATATGTATCATGATAGCTAACACATATATATGCAATACCTTATCTTCAACACTTTCTTTAATATGTGAAAGGTGCTCTAATTCTTTTCCCAGAGCCTCCAGTTCCCTGAAAAAAATAAAACACTGTTATATTTTGCTAATTGGGAGAACAAAATTCACAATTAATACCTAACATTTTAGTTACTAAGTAGTATTTTAAAGATTAAAAAAGGATAAGGAATTATAACTCCATTATGCTGAGAGTTTTAAAGCAAAGATGTTTTCTTCTTAACTTCTAAATATGTAGTTATTTTCAATAAACAAATTTTTAGATAATTTTTAAAGTATAGGAAAACATAGATAATAGACTATCAAACCCCAAGAATTGATACATTTTGACATTTTGTCATACTCATTTCAAGGTTTGATTTTTTTTTGGTAAAAGAAATAAGACACTGCAGATTAATTTGAAATACACTTTGAACCTTACCCCCAGTCCTCCATCATGGGCCTTTTTTCTTCCTTTACTTCCCACTCAGGCAATTACTATACCACTCCAATCCTTTTTTTAATGTATATATTTGTATCTTTAAATAATATAGTGTTAGTATATAATATTTGGAGGGACTGTAACTTTTATAAATGGTTATTATTCTATATATATTTCATTTATCATTATGTCTTCTGTTTTCTTCTATGATTATGTTTTTGAGATGTGTTTAAAAAGTATATATCTACTTTATTCTTTTTACCTGCTATTTAGTATTCTACCATATGTGTATACCATATTCTATTTATTCATTTTCATATTGATGCATATTATATGCATTTATTAGAACTATAGACAGTAAGGCAGGAGGAATAAAAAAAATCTAATCAATAGTATTAAAATATGTAATATTGATGATCTGATCGTTCTTTTTAGAACGCATGTATTCTTGTAGAAATGAAATACATAGGCCAGTATGTAAACATTTGTGTAGAAAGATTAGTTACTTTCAAGTAAAGCTCTAAACTTACTTTAGTGTCTCATGCCTGTCTGGATGATGCTGGATCACTTTTGCCAAAGCATCATATTCTGAAAGATATAAAAATGTCTATAAATTAAGGTTTTTTTGAACTTGGATATCAAAACAAAATGTATACTATCACAAGTCTCCCATAATCACTTTCATAGTACATAAAGAAATTAAAACATTGATGGATGAAAAGCGTATTGCCAGTTTCACTTGCTTCAGATACAAATGTAATGATACATGATTTCAAAAGTGTCCCAGAAAGGACTTTAGCTCCCCCTCTGTTTTCCATGTACCTGTTCATGGGCAGAATAGAAGGGACCAGCATAAGCGTAAGTGCTCTTCAGTCATCATTAATTATCAAGTGGGCTGATTCTGAAGAGGATCCTATTCATAATTGCCCAGCAAACAAAAGGTCAGCAAGGTAAATATACCATTAATTTCAGATCATAGACAACAGCAAATTACACTTCTCACTCCTTGTGAAGGTAAAGATTTCAGAAACTTAGAAATGATTTAAAATTCAGCCTTGTTTCTGTTCCACTGAGACCTCCAAGATAAGTCATGTATCTCCTGTTAACCTTTCTAATGAAATGATAAATAACAAAATTCATTTAAAAGCCTCATTAGTCAATAAAAACACTGTAAAACATTTTAAATGATTTTAGAATTCATATTAATTATTAAATAAGTTGGTATGTCTTGCTATAAATTGGTCACTGAAACTTGACCACATGCATTTTAGACCGAATTAAAAAAACAACTTTTAAAATAAGGAATCAAACGTCATCTGAATTAGCTCACTAAAGAGTAAAGTTCATTGTTTTGGAAATCAGCATATTAATTCAATAAAAGTGTGATTTTTAATAACATTTTTTTGGATTACAAAATAGTACATGCTTAGTGTTAAAAAAAAGAATTATTTAAGCCATAGAAACCTACAACCCTAAAATAACCATATATATTTTCTATTTCCTTCTAGTTTTTCATATATGTCACAATTATGATTACACATTATTTATTTTTCTTTCAGTTTACATTATAGGAGGAGCAATGCTTCTGCCATAAAAAATTATTTTGAAGTGGGCTGGCCGAGTGGCTCATTTGGTTAAGAGTTGGCTTGGGGGCCCGAGCTCTGAGCAGCAGGGCTGCTGGTTCGGTTCTCATGTGGGCCAGGGACGCTGCACCCTCTACAGCTAAGATGGTGAACAACACCTCGACCTGGAGCTGGGCTGCCGTGAGTGGCCAGCAACAGTGTAGACTGCAGCCCCTGCTACAGTGGGCTGCCATAGGCTGCAGTGAGCTACCATGAGTGGCCGACAGCCAGCGTGAGCGGCCATCCAATGGCTGGCAAGCGACTGCCAGGAGGAGCGCAATGATAATACCAACATGGGCCAGTGAAGCAACGTCCTCCATAACTAGACTGAAGAACAAAAGGACAGCAACTTGTCTGTTCCCCTTCCTCGATTCCCCAACGCTGTTACCCTCCCCTAATTTCCCAATTAAAAAATCTTTAAAAATAAAAATTATTTTGAAATAGTTTTTATGGACTGCAATAAGGACGCATCCTAATTTTAAAACAAAAGAGATCAAAACAAAACTAAACTTTAACCTTCCTGTTATTGTTTAAGCAGCTTGTAAATATTTGTTTGCTTTGTACTTAATAAAAACTCAATAGGCTTAAATTATTTTCTTTTTTCTTTCTGAAAGTAGCTACATTAAACAAGCAAACAACAAACAAAGCCCTAAATCTAGTGTAGTTGTGTAAATTGCTTTTGTTGATTAACCATAACATTATTTAGGCAAAGGAGGCTGAAGATAGTACAACAACAAATACTTAAGAAATACTTAGGTCATCAATACAATCCAGGAAATAAACATTTTTTTTCAGCATAGTCTTCCTTCTCTGATATTTTAAAGAATAATATAGTTTTAAAGAATTAAGTTTGACTACTAATTCTTTCTTATAATTCAGGTTGATTCTAGCCAGAGATTTTACCTCACAACATTAAAAACAGCATGAAAATACTAGTCAGTAATAAAGTATCTGCGTACTAAATCCCACAAAACCCTTACCTTGGCGATTTTTTCGTATTCGTTTTGCTTGAAGAATTTGCTTTTTGCACTCAGCAATTTTTTCATGTGCTCCAGCAATGCTACATTCTATATAAATAGGTTTTTTAACAGTTATAACAACATATATAATAATCTCCATTCATTTTCAATTTTAAAAGGTGTTCTTAAGTTGCATTGCTAATAAAATAGATGCTGGCATTTTAAAAATAGCTATAACTTAAAGTACTGTATCATATTAGAATACATTTTTATAACCAACATTTACTGTATTCTTTCTATTAATATTATTATTGTTATTATTTTACCACTAACCAAAGAAAACTGTTAGTCAGCATTGTTTCCTTTATACCACAAAAATTAAAATCACAGATAGAGAAACATTATTTTAAATTTCTTTACCTATTTCTTTGTATATCTTTTCATAATTTTCCATTTCTCTGAGGTTCATATCATATACCAGCAGTGTTTTGCCCATTGAAAATTCACATTGGGACAGTGTACTCAGCATACGTTGGTACTGGCTGTATCTAATGAAAAAGAAACAGATTAAAGATTTTTGTAGATTGCCAAAGTTGAACTGTTTATAGCGCAGGAAAAGGTTTGCTAATTACATTATATCAAGTTCTGAGAGAATCCTTTGCTTTATTTAAAATTATTTAGAATATCTGTCCCTTATGTTTTCTGTTTCCAAATGTAGTGTACTTGAATTTATAAACAGCTTTAGTTACAAAAGCAAAGATGGGACTGTTATTCTTATCAATATAAGCTTAATTCAAACAGCTATTTGTCTGAATTTTGTTTTAAATACTTTTTTAAATGTTTTGATCAGTTTTTTTTCTATCTAAACAATTCTGTTCTCCCAATTTTTTTACTCTATACAATTATTTATCACCAAGAAAGCTAATTCAAATGAGGAAATTTTTTCTAAGTTAAAAATTATTAAATATATATAAAACTTTGCAGGAACTTATTAGTTTATTTAAAAAGAACACTTTATTTAGGTATTTTGTCTTACTAAACATTTATCTGCTAAAAGTGACCAAATTAATAAGCCTAAATTTAATCTTTCTTCTTACCACTATGTCTTCTGCACATTTTAATAAACATAAAGCAGGCCCCTCAAGAGAAGCCAGAAAAATCTACTCTTGATTAACCAAGAGTTGACTCCACTGGCCAGTTAAGGTGGGTTAAAATTTGCAATATTAACAGGACTGTGTATAGTCTAAAATCTCATCAGGACATTGGTATGGCAACAACAGTGAAATGAAATACCCCTCTTCCTGGGATCCAGAGTTGCACCATTTAATGAAACTTTTCACTAGCAGATTAATTCTCCGATCATCTCCAGCACCATCTCCATCAATTAGGAGACGCTTCCGTATAACTTCATCTGGAGGAAAGAAGAGCAATGAATTAAAAAGACCATTTGGCTCTTGTTAACGTTCAGGAACAAATAACCAGCATCACTACTCATTCACTCATCCAAAAGAAAATTATTGAAATGTGTCTTAATGCTGCTGAACTGTACACTTAAATATTGTTAGTGGTCAATTTTATGTTATGCAGGTTTTACTACTATATATCCCGGGGTGCCAAAAAAATGTATACACATTTTAAGAGATGTCATCTATGCTCAAGCAGTAGTCTGCCGTAATCAGAAGTGTCTGGACGCTGATGGTAACCACCGTGAGCACCTCTTGTAATTGCAGAAGTCAGACGTGACTTGTATTCACTTTCGTTATTGGTATATATTGAGTGTTACAATGAATACAGTTTTTTCCTTTCTTAAAATGTGTACACATTTTTTGGGGGGGCACCCTCAGTATACACACATATATAAAGTTATTGAGTGTCTATTTATGTCAGTCACTATTCTCGAGGCTGTGGTTATAGCAGTGCAAGGCTCTGCCCTCACAGATCTGGGATTCTACTGCTGGGTTGTTGAGCAGAAATAATTTTCAGGTACCACCAAGAAAATAATCCAATAATTCTTGGAGAACTTGTTTTGGAAAAACCTGTTCAGACAGAAGGAAGACTGAAGTTTTCATGTCTCTGACAAATGTGAGGTACTGGTAAAAGGAAAAGAGAGAAAAGATTTAAAAGATGCAGTGACAGACAAGGAAAACAGAACAAAAGATGGGTCAGAGACAAAGAAATGGATTTGTTTTTAAAAATGTATAATGTAGTTATTATATCTGTAATGTCCTTTCCCCATGAGGACTTTTTTTTTTTCTAACAAGTCTCTCTCACTTCTGCTCCAAGGAAAAGAAAAAGAGGAATAGGAGTGCAGATGGTGATGAGTAAGAAGTGGGACACCAAACTGCTGGCCAGGCAGCCGTGAGCTAGTGTTCTTCCTGGATCATAACACAACAGAGGCAGTTCGAAACCACAATAAAATGTCATTTTCACTTACTGGACTGGCAAAGATCAAAAGACCTGATAAAAGTGCTGGCAAGGATGCAGACAAACTGAACTCACACTCACAGATGGAACGTAAGCCAGTCCACTACGTTGGGCAACTGGGCAATAACAAACACTGTTTAAAATGCACATACCTTTGACCTTGTAATTCCAATTCTAGGAATTCATACTATAGATACATGTGCACTCATACACAAAAATAAATGTAAAAGGATGTGCTTAGTGCTTGCTTCGGCAGCACATATACTAAAAAAAGGATGTGCTTAACAGTCCTGTTTATAGTAGAAAGATTGCAAACCTAAACATTCACGAGAAAGAGACTGGTTAAATTATGAAACATATAATATTATGCAGCCAAAAGAATAGTGTATCTATAGCGATGCCACAAAATCTCCTTAGATATGTTTAGTAAAATGAAAACAAAACAGGTGCAGAGAAGCAGTTTGCTGCCATTTGTGTAGCAAAGGGGGAGGCTTTGTGTGTATATGTGTGCACACGTCACATGTGTTGTTTGTGTATTTAGAGAATATCTTTGGAAGGACACACAAGAAACTGGTAATAGTGGCTGTTTCCGGTGAGAGGAATGACAGGGGATGAGAACAGACTTAATTTTCTAAGTGGCTTTGCAGAATTG
Organism: Hipposideros armiger; assembly: GCF_001890085.2. Classification (NCBI taxonomy): domain Eukaryota; kingdom Metazoa; phylum Chordata; class Mammalia; order Chiroptera; family Hipposideridae; genus Hipposideros; species Hipposideros armiger. The sequence goes on along the minus strand of NW_017731928.1, from coordinate 941,294 downwards.
TTTCTTTGATTTTTACTGTGTGCATGCATTTATTTTATAATAAGTTTTAAAGTGTAAGTAATTCCTGGAGAGCCTGCATAATGAATCAACAGCAAAATCTTTAAACAATAGTTCCTGTGCGTAGGCAGAAGTATTTTTGAGCGCAGGTGCAGCGGAGATGAACTTTGGGAGGAAGATGGCTCCAAATCTATTGTGTGACATCATCAGATAAACATTTTAGAATTGGATTTTGCTCTCAGTCATGGCTTTGACAGGCTGCTCGAAGTACAGATTCAACAGGTGTTTCAATTTTACCCTTTAAAATACAAATAAATGTTTTCAGTTTTTAACCACCAACATGTTATTTGAGGAGACTGAGACAAACATAGTCCCCGAAGAGATTAAAATGCAGAAAAAGAATTGATTTTTAAAACTACAAACATGTTTTAACTTTGTTAAAATAAAAGTAAACATCCAATTAGCGAACAGTTTGGTATTTAACTGATACTATTAAATTCATTTTCTGGTTTTCTCTCTACTCTTTCAAACCCCCAAGAAACCCCTACTTCCTTCCAATTGCCTGAGCATCCTATCGAGGACCAGGGATTGCGGATTAAACGCACTCAGGGAACAGGGAATGAGGTACAGGGAAACTGGGAAGTGAGTACCCTGACTGACGGGGAAGCTACACCAGAACAGGTTTTTCAAGAGATTTTAAAAAAAATTTTGATGACTAACAAAAAAATGTTTCAAACAGATTTTGTAATTCCTCCACCTGCATACCTAAGATCTGTGTACCTGTATCTGTGCACGTAATATCTCAATTACAAAAGCTTTTGAAAAATGTTTAAAACACTGTACAGGCCAAATAAACTTGGCCAAGGGTTCATGAGGGCCTATCTGTCTTGTTCACTGTTTCCTCCCCAGCCTCTCACGCTGTGTCTTTACACTTCTGATGCTCAATAAATATTTTCAAATTGGATTTGTGGTGCCTGCGTGGGATCTGTCCTCCAAAGATAGCTTTGTATCAGTAAAACACTACCAAGAACTAGCAGGCAACTCTCTTATTTTCAGGTCCACATAAGAGATTTCTCTTCTTGAATAAAGACATGAATATCTGATCAATCAGCAGGCGTGCCCATAGGTACTAGAGTAAGTTCTGAGGATGTGAAATAAAGACCGGAGTTCTTTCACGCTAGTTGGAGAAATAACACACAGAGGAGGCTGCGGTTGTTAAATGAGTCACGCAGACATACACAATAGTGGGGATAAGGAGGACAGCTCCCCTTGGCTTGGTGGGGCGGGGGTCAGGGGAAGTGGAATATAAGGTGCTCTTTTGATATTTAAAAATCATCAATCAGTTGGTTAGAGCACAGTGCTCATAACACCAAGGTTGCCGGTTCGATCTCCGCACTGAGCTGCACCCTCTACAACTAGATTGAAACAACTACTTGACTTGGAGCTGATGGGTCCTGGAAAAACACACTGTTCCCCAATAAATAAATAAAAAATCTAAAAAGCATCTAATCAAAATTTCAAATAACATATACCCTTTGAACCAACAATCCAAGATATATTTGCACAGATACAATATAAGTCCATCAACAGGGGACTAGCTAAGTAAATTTTGGTACAGGAATGTGATGAAATACTGTGAAGCTATAAAAAAAAGCAAAGGAGGAGGAAATAAACATTTAAGTTCTGAAACAGAGAAGTTACTTAAGATAACCTAAAAGAGTAAGATGAAGAACAGTGTGTTTGGCATGTTTTCTTTCATATAAAAATGAGGGGGAAGAAGGATATATATGTTCAGGCCGGCCGAGTGGTTAAGAGCTGGCTTGGGATGCCAGAGGGCCCCAGTTCGGATCCCACATATGAGGGCCAGTGACACTGCCCTCCACAGCTAAGATGCTGAACAACAGCTCAACCTGGAGCTGGGCTGCTGCGAGTCGCCCGCGACAGCATAGGCTGCAGCCCCTGTGGCAGTGGGTTGCCAGGGCTATCGTGTGTAGCCAGCAGCCAGCGTGAGCGGCCAGCAGCCGCAGTGAGCGGCTGTCCAGAAGCCGGTGACTGATCTGCCTCACCCGGGAAGAGCGCAATGATGGTGCCAACTTGGGCCAGTGAAGCAACGTCCTCCACAACTAGACTGAAGAACAATATGACAGCAACTTGTCTGTTCCCCTTCCCTGATTCCCCAGCACTGTTCCCATCCCCCAATTCCCCAATAAAAATCTTAAAAAAAAAAAAAAGAATATATATGCTCATGTGCATATATATTGACATACAAAAAACTAATAAAAGGGGTTACCAAGAGGGACAGTATATGGGGTATAGATCGGGAACCAGGCTGGAAGTTGGGGAAACATATTTTTATACTATTTGATTTTTGAATCATATGAGTACTCAAAATCTGTTAGCTGTCATTGGAAAAAGAAAGCTACAATGTGGTGATAGGATCACAGGTTTGAATATGTCCAAGCGCAACAAACTGTACACATTAAATATGGTATGTGCAGGCCTTCGTATATCAATGACACCTCAAAGATGCTGTTAAAAAAGAAAAAAGATAGCAAGCTAAAGTCCTTTCCCTGTCCTCCGCTCCAAGGAGGGAGAAGGCGGAGGGCTATAGCAGACTTGGGAATGAAAGGCTGCACCTGTACATGAGTGCTGGAACACTAGCGGGGCTGGGTGGTGAAGACGGAGATGGGGGCCCAGGCACAGAGGCAGCCTGTGGTCAGAGGGTGGGAGTCAGCACTAGGAAATGCCATGCTAGTAGGCTTGGGCCTGGCTGGGAGGCAACTGGGAATTTCTAAAGCTTCACAGGCAGGACCTTCCAGCAGGATTAAGCTTAGGGCAGAGTACAAAAGTACTGCACTGGGAAAAAGCCAAAGGCAGGGAGCTAACTGGGAGGCTACCACAGCATATGCAGTTAGGGGCTAAAACGGCATGAATTAAAGTAGAGATCAGAATCACAGGTCCTGGAAGGCAGGTTAGGGCTGGGCAGAGAACTGGTCAGGAGAAGGCAGGGGCCAGCGCTAACCCCGGGGAGCGTGAGTGGTTCCGGTAGGGCAGATTCCCTGTCAAGGCGGCCACGGCCCTTTCTGGCTTCAGCCCTAGCCCTGTTTCTTCTAAGAGCATTTCTTCACAGCCAGACTCCTGGGCCAGATGTCAGAAACTGGGGCCAACGTCCACATTAGTCCACAGTGTTTACTGGGTGTGTGTGACCAATATTTAACTTCATCTCTAAAATGAGAATGAAACTATCCACTTTGCAGGACTGCTTGAAACTATGAAAATAAAAGTACACAAAGGAGCACAATGCCTGTTTATAGCAGGAAAGCAGAAAGTTATCCCTATCTTTATGTTAAATGTAACCCATAACTTGTATCATCCCACAATGTTAAAAAGTAAATGTTGAAGATATATCTATAGAGATATCTATATACTGATGTAGATATATATTATGTGTTTATGCATACAAAGTTTTGTCCAGTTATGATTTCTTACAAATTTGTTTCTATCTCAAGCTTCATATTGCAAGGTCACAGTATTTCAACTTAAACTTCATAGACAGTTGAGGCCTAAGAAATTCTCGGGATGAGAATTACTGAAATGCCATATATAAAGTACAGAACACGGCTCTCACAGCAACAAAATAAAACAAAGGGGTGAGTTGCCAGTTTGAAAACAGCCTGTGTTCTGTTTATTTACTTATTTATTAAATTTTTTTACTGCAGCACTTTATTTTCCTCACAATGATGTGTTGCTGGGGCCTAATGTTCTCACATGACTGTAGACAACCCAAACTTGTTGTCATCTCTTCAAGAATTGAGCATTGAGTACCAAAGCCTTACATAAATTAAAAGGATGAATAAATTTACAGGTGTAAGTGCAAACTGTTTTCCGACTCAAAAAATGATGATTAGGGCCGGCCGAGTGGCGAGTTGGTTAAGAGCTGGCTTGGGACGCCAGCTCTGAGAAGCAGGACCCCGGTTTGGATCCCACATGAGGGCCAGTGATGCTGCGCCCTCTGCAGCTAAGATGGTGAAAGATGGCTCAACCTGGAGCTGGGCTGTGAGTCGCCGGCGACGGCGTAGGCTGCAGCCCCTGCTGCAGTGGGCTGCCATTAGCTACCATGTGTGGCTGGCAGCGTGAGCGGCCAGCAGCCAGTGTGAGCTGCCAAGAGCCGCCGTGAGCAGCCGTCTAGAAGCCGGCGACTGATTTGCTTCACCTGGGAAGAGCACAATGATGATACCAACATGGGCCAGTGAAGCGACGTCATCCACAACTAGACTGGAGAACATAACAACAGCAACTTGTCTGTTCCCCTTCCCTGATTCCCCAGCGCTGTTCCCTTCTCCCAATTCCCCAGTAAAAATCTTTTAAAAAAAAATGATGATTTGATGCCAGGACATAGGTGGCAATGTGTTAACCGAGGAGTCTTTCATTCTTGTCCAGAGGAATGCCAACCTCTCCTTTCGTACAGCAGCAGCCTGTGTGCTTCTCAAATCTAAAGGTGGCCTGCTACTAATGGTTCCTAACGCACAACATGAGAATTATTGTTTTTAATGGTATTTCATCAATTACCTTTAGATTGAACACACATAAACCATATGCTGTTTACTATATATTATACAATGACTTCATAAATTATTATCATGCTTGAAGCTCTCTATAAGCAATGTGAATGCTAATATTAATCATTCTGGCAGGCCTTGGTCCACTCTGTAAAAAACAGTCTGGAGGCTTAGAGACTACTTTATTGATCTTTGAACATCATTCCTTAGTTGTCATAATTACTTTCTGTACTGACTAGGAGGATCAATGCCATCTGGAAAAAGTTTTTAAACCAAAATACTTAACATCTGCCCTGAGGATGGTTTTCCACTTGACTTTAGACGTACAGGAAGATTTCCTACTGCATTCAGTTATATGTTGTACTATAATTATACCTACAAATGCCTACCATTCAAAATCACTTTAAAATCCCTTATGACATCTGTATGCTGATAAGCAAATATTTACTCCCAAATTGAGATGCATTTTAGACTCCTTCCTGTCTTATCTGCCAACCTATACCTACAATAAATATAAAATTAAGACACTAAATAAGGGGCCGGCCGAGTGGCTCAGTTGGTTAAGAGCTCGCTCAGGAGTTTGAGCTCTGAGCAACAGCGGTTCGAGTCCAGCCCGAGCTGAGCAGCCGCTGAGCTGCCAACAGGTAGCAGGATGGCTCAGCTTAAAAAAAAAAAAAAAGACACTAAATAAGCCTCAAAAAGTCTTTTCAAGGGGTTAGATTCTAATATGCCATTTTCCATAAGCAGAGAGGCAGGAAGAAATGACTCCTTGACAGTCACTAGACCAGCTCTCCATTTCCAAGCCTCTGGTCAGGTGACAAAGTCATTTTAACTGTTCTCACTTTAGCATGGAAAGGACAATCGCTCATAAACCCAGACTAACATTCCTTTCCAAACCCCTAATTGTTATACCCCACAGTAGCTATTAAAACTTTGCTTATGGAGGCCAGCTGAGTGGCTCAGTTGGTGAAGAGTTGGCCTGAGTGCGCGAGCTGTGAGCAGCAGGGCCACTGGTTCGGTTCCCACATGGGCCAGTGACACTGCACCTACTACAGTTAAGACTGTGAACAACAGCTCGACCTGGAGCTGGGCTGCCGTGAGTGGCTGGCGATGGCGTAGGCTGCAGCCCCTGCTGCAGTGGGCTGCCGTGAGCTACCATAAGTGGCCGGCAGCCAGCGTGAGCAGCCAGCAGCCGCCAAGAGCCACCATGAGCCGCCGTAAGCAGCCATCCAATGGCCAGCAACCGACTGCCTCACCCGGGAAGAGCGCAATGATCACAATACCAACTTGGGCCAGCGAGGTGACGTCCTCCACAACTAGACTGAAGAACAAAAGGATAGCAACTTGTCTGTTCCCCTTCTCCAATCCCCCAATAAAAATCTTGAAAAACAAAACAAAAAACAAAAAAACTTTGATTACAAAACAACTTTTTAGAACATCTAGGAGCAAATATTCAAAAAAAGAAAGAGAAATCCAATTTGGAAGCTCATGGTGGGCTAACTTCCAAAACACCTCTTTAGGGACAAGTCAAGGCTTGACCACCAGAGGCAAGAGACTCAGTGCTTTGTAACCTCCTCCTAGGTCCCAGCTACCCTCAAATGTCATTCCCGACACTGAAAACCCTCACAGCACTGCAACCTTACCTGCTTCTAGGAAGCAGCAATCCTGGGATCTACCACTGAAGATTAGCATTTCCTCTCTACAGGCAGTTTAGCAAGAATTCTGTAGGCACACACACACACACCCCACTGGCTTTTTCCTGGTTCTCCTAAGCCCCCTGAATCCAAACTGAACACCACAGGAAGGGATAACAATTTGAGACAGGATTACAGTGAAAAACACCTGGCACTAGGGCAATGTAGTGATATGAATCAAAATTAAAAACATATGCCCTTTGACCTGTCTCCTAAAATTTATTCCCACAACTGTGCAAAAACATCTATACAAATATCTCCATTGTCACTATTTGTAAGAGTAAAAAACTGAAAGGAGCTAAATATTTAATAGATTAGTGTTAAAAAAATAATAGAATCCTACACTGATATAAAAGAATGAGGTAGGGAGAGCTCCAAGCTATATCATTAATTATAGAAGTATAATGCAGAAGTGTGTAAACATTTGTGTAAAATTTTAAAGTATATTTATACACACACACACACACACACACACAGGCATGCTAAAAGATATGCTTGCAATATGCTAAGTACTGTTCTAAGTGCTCTTCGCATATAAACATTTATTCTGAATAATAGCCCTATAAAGTAGGTTATGATTACCCTATTTTCCAGAGGAAGGTAGAAAAATATTTTTACTTGCCCCAAATTAAATGTCACAGGAAGGAGTAGAGCTGGGACTCAAACTCAGGAGTCTGGCACCAGTGGTGCTCTTTACGTTTTATGGGCATTTAAAAATCATTCTGGAAGGGCACAAAAACAACAAAGTTTATAGTCATTACCTTTGGGGAGAAGGATTAGTAATGGAAGGAGATTAGGGGAAGGTGTTCACTCATCACTTGGTGCATTTCTTCTTGAATTTTCTGACATGTATTACTTTAAAAAAATATGAACAGTGGTTATCTAGGTAGTGAACTTATTGGTCATTTTGAGGTCTGGTTTTTTTTTTCACTTTTTCTGTATTAAAAAGTCTCTTTGGTAAATCTATGATGTGTTAACAACAAGAAGAAACCTGGCTTGATCTGAGCTATTAGCAAGAGGAGAGAATGAGGTCATGTAAAAACAATGTGTGTGCAGGTTCCTCTTAGATTTATCATTAGATCGCCACTGCTTAAGAGTTGTTAAACTGAATTAGGTATATTGCATTGCGTTAGATTCCTTGTGGTAAAATAACACCTAGCCTCTCCTTTCAAGAAGCTTAAAATCATTAAAACAACTTTTAAGGCCAACACTATTAAGAAGACACAAAAAAGGTAGGTGGAAAGAACAATAAGTAAGATAATTTGATTCCTTCATGTAAGTAGTGATCTCTCATGAGACACATAGGACAAGTCTAAATAAATTGTTTATGTCAAAGTGAATTACTTAAACAAAAATTAAATTAAAAAAAAAGCAAAAATATTGTGTTGAGGTCCTTTGCTTTTCTCTAATTTATTTAAATATTTAGAGTAAGGTGCTAATAAAGTCAAGGTTGAAATTCCAATCTCGCTTGAAAAACCATTTATTTTGGCTAAAGAAACATTTAACAGTTGAACTGCAGCAGTAACCCCTGTGCTGGGGCCATAGGAGAGAACAAAGTGGACAAATTCATTAGCACTAGTGAAAAAAAGAACACAAAAAACAAAAACCCTGTGCCCACACGTGTCTAATTAGGCGATTGAAACAGCAGTAAGAGTAGCAGCAGACACTTATATGGTGTTTCAACACTCCTATTTGATGACCATACATCTTATTTGTTTCCTTTCCCTATGAAAAGTGTCCTGGTTTGAACAATAAAATGGTCACTCAACTTGAAAGTGCTTTACATACATTACCACACTTCATCCCTGAAACAACCCTATAGTGTGTATTATTATCTTCCTTTACAGACAAGAGGTTTCACCTCTGCAGTCATAGGAAAACATACACAATTACATTATTAGAAAGTCATAGCACAGGTTCATTATACTGTCACATTGTTCATAGGCATATTTCAAACCATTATTTCAAATTTTAACAAGCATATTTCCATACATTACACATTGTACTTTAAAAAACCTGTCAAAACCAACAAGCTCTATTAAATGGGATGTACAGCCACGTCCCGCTGCTCCCCTTTCATCTCCCATCTGTTGCTCTGGCATATCAATACATCTACCTAATGTTCTCTGTACTGCAAAAAGGGCTTCTGAAATGATTTCTAGCAGGGTACTAACACTGTTTAACACATACAAAATACAAACTGTGAACATAGTTTAAATTAACAGTGACAACATCTAAACTGCTTTTCAGTTAGCCTAAGTGCTGGGGTGGCAACAGGGGAGGAGAGAGAATGGCTTTGCCAATAACTGGCTATGTGACGGTAAGTCACTAATGTCCCAAGACCTCCACCTTTCCATCTATAAAATGATTCTGCTGGTCATGATATCTACTGTTCAGTGTCTCCTTCCTTCTGAGGTGGGGCAGTTCCTCCAAGTAACCAGTGTCCTTGGGCTGGGAGCAGGAAATAGGCAGATTCTCCTCCAGGAGATCCAGTTCAATTGGATGTGCAGACCCACATGTAGTAAATATTACATGAGGGCACAGCACCTGGCCATGCACTTCAGATTCAGACTCCTAAGAGAACGTCCGCCCTCTTCTATGCTCCAGACAGGTGTACTGGTACTCCTCCAAGAATCTTCAGGAGGATGACTGACATATCAAAGCTACCCAGTTCTCAAAATCTTCTCCACTGCCATCACCCTAATCCAAGCCCCCCTCGTCTCACACTTGGAATACTTTTCCTTGGCCTCCCTGCTTCCTTTCTTGCCATCCTAGAATCCATTCTCTACCCAGCAACCCAGAAGGTTCTAAAAGATATATCAGACCACTAACTCTTCCACTTAAAATCTCCTCCAATCATTTTTACGTACCCACAGAAAACAATGCAATCTCCTTCCCACAGCTTGCAAGCGCAAGGCTCTCTGTGAGCTCCTTCCAGTTTATTTTTTCTGACCTCCTTTTGTACCACACCTCTCCTGGCCTACCTGGATCCAGCCCAGTGAAGAGCTTGCTTCCATCTCAGGCCTTTGCACTAGTTGGTGTCTCTACCTGGAATACTTTCCCAGGGTCTTCACACAGTTGACCCCTGCAGATCTCACTTTAAATGTCACTTTTCAGAATGGTCATACCTGATCACCCTATTTTAACCTAGTTGTTGGCAGTCCTTCCTTATTACTCTCTCTCATACATTATCTACTTCATTCTCAGAACTCAATAATTAACTTCAGAAATTAATCATGTTCTTTCTCAGAAGTTATCTTATTTACTGATTGATCACAAGCAGGAGTCAGGCCTTCCTCTGCAGTTTATTGTTGTAACCAGCACCTGGCATGGTGCCTAAAAGGTATGGTATTTGTGGGCCTATCACATATATCACTCTCTTCTGCTTGATTTTTACCAAAAGCTCAGTTGAGGAAAACTATGTTTATAGAGAATTGCCTGAAGAAGTTGTAGTTTGTCCTTTCCTCTATGGTCTAGATCAGCAGTTCTCAACCTGTGGGTTGTGACCCCTTTGGGGGTCAAACGACCCTTTCACAGTGGTCGCCTAAGACCATCGGAAAACAAAAAGATATTTACATTATGATTCATAACAGTAGCAAAATTACAGTTACAGAGTAGCAACGAAAATAAATTTATGGTTGAGGGTCACCACAACATGAGGAACTGTATTAAGGGGTCGCGGCATTAGGAAGGTTGAGAACCGCTGGTCTAGATATTCTTAAAGCAAACAAATCTCACTCTGAATTAAGGCAGACCACCAGAGCTATTCACCTAAACATCGTCTATTGGCTCTAGAATACTTTCTAAATTGTGATTTGGCCTTCTTGACCTAGTAAGTGATGTGCTAAGAAACAGCCCAATGATCCTCAGTGCCGAAAAGAAGTTAAGGCTATGACACTGGCTTTTCTTTATAAGGGCCCCAAAGATAAGCTTTTTCTGTTTAAGTCAGAAAAATCTTCTTGTCCTGGGAGTCTAATGTTGCCTTCTCTTATAAATACTAGGTCACAGAATGGACTAGCTCCTGCCTCTTGGTTTGGGCTGCAGCTTTCTTAAGAAATGTACTGGACTTTACCCCTAGCGTTTTGAGGATCACCCCCACTTCTAACTTCCTCTTGTGTTTCCTAGTCTCCATGTTCTTTGTGCCCTGTTTCCTCATTCATTTATTTTATGTTTATTTATTATGGTGACTGCCTTAAATATTTTCTAGATAAGCCAGATAAGTCAACTGAATATTAAAGGCAATAGAAGCAATATGCATAAAATAACATAGTTAATGGGTGAAAGATCAACTGGTTCTACAAAAGAGAAAAGGGGAATAGACGAGGTAGGTCTTGAAGAATAAATGGGCTGTCACCAGGCAGAGAAATGCAATCTGTGCAGATTAAAGACAGGAAGAAGGAATGGGGTAAAGACAGTCTATACAGTAAATGGTGCTGGAAAAACTTAACAGATACATGCAAAAAAATGAAACTAGACCACCTCACACCATATACAAGAATAAACTCAAAATGGATTAGACTTAAATGTAAGACCCAAAACCATAAAACTCCTAGTAGAAAACATAGGCAGTAAACTCTCTGACATTGCTTTTAGTAATATATCTTTTTTCTGATATATCTCCTTGGGCAAGGGAAACAAAAGAAAAAACTACACAAATGGCGCTACATCAAACAACAAAGGAACCATCAACAAAACAAAAAGATAACCTACTGACTGGAAGAAGATATTCACCAATGGTACACCCGATAATGAATTAATATTTAAAATTTATAAAGAACTCATACAATTCAACATCAAAAAACCAAACAATCCAACTAAAAAATGGGCAGAGGACCTGAACAGACATTTCTCCAAAGAAGACATACAGCTGACCAATAGACATATGAAAAGATGTTCAATGTCATCAATCATCAGAGAGATGCAAATTACAACCACAATGATACCACCTCACTCCTGTCAGAATGGCTATCATCAATAAGTCAACAAACAACAAGTGTTGGCGAGGCTGTTAAGTAAAGGGAACCCTGTGCACTGTTGGTGGGATTGCAAATTGGTGAAGCCACTATGTAAAATTGTATGGAGGTTCCTCAAAAAGTTACAAATAGAACTACCTTAGGATCCAGCAATTCCACTTCTGAGTATTTAGCCAAAGAAATCCAAATCACTAATTCGAAAAAATATATGCATCCCTGTGTTCATTGCAGCGTTATTTACAATAGCCAAGATATGGAAGCAACCTAAATGCCTATCAATAGATGACTGGATAAAGACGTGGTACACACACACACACACACACACAAATTGGAATATTACTACTTGGCCACAAAAAAGAATGAAATCTTACCATTTGTAACAATATGTATGGACTTAGAGGGTTTTATGCTAAGTGAAATAAGTTAGATAAAGACAAATACCCTATGATTTCAGCTATACGTGGAATCTAAAAAACAAAATAAATGAACAAGCAAAAGAGAAACAGACTCATAGATACAGAGAACTGGTGGCTGTCAAATGGGAAGGGGTTTGGGGGGCTGTATGAAAAAGATGAAGGGAAGTACAAATTGGTAGTTACAAAACAGTCATGGGGATGTAAAGTAAAGCACAGAGAACATAGTCAATAATATTATAATAGCTATGTATGGTGCCCAGTGGGTACTCGACTTATATCAGGGGGATCATTTTGTAAATTATATAAATATCTAACCACTATGCTGTATACCTCTGAAACTAATATTAAATGTCAACTGTAATTGAAAAGAGAAGAAAAGAAAGAGAAACAAAGAAGAAGGCACAATTCTCATCAAAGGAAAGTGGAAGAGAGGTAAGTAGACCAGCTCTTACATTTAATAGTATTTATTGAACATTATTATGTGTCAGACTTAGTGCAAAGCACTTCACAACTTTTATTGCATTTAATACTCAACACAACCCCATGAGGTCGATTTTATTATTATCCCCATACAAAGAATAAAACCTTGAGAGGTTCAGAGAGGTTAATTAATTTGCCCAAGGTCAAGAGAACTTTCTGGAGATTCCTGTAGCCTCTAAGTGGGGGACACTTGACTGCAGCCAGTAACTTTACTAGAATTCATCATCCCTCTCCACCTCCTGTAGGACAAAACTCTCTCTTTTGAAGTTCTCCACCTCGATAAATAGAGAAGTAGGTCTAACAAGCATACAGTCACTCAAATCAGAAACTCGGGATAACCCTCCATCTTTCCCCTCACATCCACTCAATCATTGAGGTCCCCCATAAATTTCTCTCCCACCTGTCCACTTCTCTGCGTTCCCGCCTCATTAGAACCCCCATTAGCTCTCATTAGAACCACTGTAGTTGCTGAGAGCCCAGGCTCTGCAACTTACTACCTGTGCAACCCTGGGCAAGTTACTTAATATCTCTGTGCCCCAATTTCATCTGTAAAGTGGGGATAATAATTAGAACACCGTTTGACACAAGATAAACACTACATAAAGTTAGAAACGGGGGACTTACAACTCGTAAGTCCCCTCGCCATTCTTCACGTAGTGGCGTGCAATTGTTGTTTTAATGCATTGCACTCAGAAATCTCTGGTTCACAACTTTCTAAATTCTAGTCAATATTTGTCATTTTTTAGTTCTTCCAAGACTGGGGCCTTTGCAGACGTCATTCCAGTCCAACTACATCTATTTGTGCTTCAAAAATGGGATTAAGAGTAACTTTTTTCAGGGATGCTTTCAGATCTCCAAGAATGATTAGCCATCTTGTTACATGCTTCTACAGTTCTCAACCTCAGACTTCTCCTGTGGAGACATTTGCCATGCTTAAAACGCATTATCCAATGTGTCTTTCCCACCAGACTATCCTCAGAGGACCAAAAGGTCTCCCCTGTTGGTTCTGGGCTGTAATCCCAAAGCTTAGCCCAGGTGGATAAATATCTACTGAATAAATCAAACGGGAATGAAGCAAAGTTAAAATTTCCCATGATGTTCCTGGACTGTTAAGAACCTCCCACATCATCATTCCTTATACCGCTTCCACAAATGTGGGCCTTTTGCTCTTCTTCCCAGTGCCTAGCCCCTTAATGTGGAGGCCCTTTTTAACCCCCCGTTTTTCCTAAGTGGCTTCTCCATAGGCATCTATGGTTACTAGTCACTCTCTCTTCAAATAGACCCAGCGGCCCAGCATCTCCCCTTCCCAGATGTCACAGGACTTCCTTCCTCCCTCGCTGACGCCTTCTCAGGTTCTACCCCCCAGGTGCCCATTATGCCTGCTCGCCTTCCCCAGGGCATCGCCCTATTTTATTTCTGCCCAGTCCACAGACCACCCGCCGGGCCCCACCTCCCAGCGGTCCACCTTCCGAAGCTGCCCTCACACCTTCCCACAAACCCAGACTCTGCCCCTGCCCCCGCCCCCAATTCCAGCCGGCAAAGCACTCTCCCCAAGACACACACACACCCCCCCTTCTATTGCCTCCCTCTACCCTAGGCGGCCCCATCCGTCCACTTGCTCCTTACCCCACCGTGCGTCCTCAGATACCCGGTCCACAGCTTCTTTTAGGCACCGTCCTCAGCTCCCTCTCCCCACCAACAGGGCTAGTTCCGGCCTCACACGATCCACCCCAATGCGTGGGGCCCTTCCCCACGGGCCCAGAGGACTCCTCCAGGGGCCGGTCACCTGTGCGCGACACCCCTGGGACACGTGTCCTTGAGCTTCTCTCCTTCCCGGCTTGGCCCGAAGGCCTCGCCCCATCCGTGGAGTTCGCGCTCCCTCCCGGCCCTCCACGGGTCCTGCGGACCCCCGGATCCCGGGCCTCCACCTCGTCCTCCCCTTCGCGCGCCCCTCGGACCCCCCACCCCCACCACGGGCTCCCTCGCCACATCCTCCGACAGCCCGGACCCCTTCCGGTACCACCCGCCCACGCAGCGCTTCCAGCCTTCCCGGGCCCGCGCGCGTGCTCCCGGCCCCCCGACCATCCTCCCAGCCCAACCTCCCCGAGCCCCGCGTGGCCTCGGGAGAGCGGCCCGGGAGTGAGAGGGGCTCCGCGGGGGCCGACGGGCTGCGGAGAGAGGCCGGAGGGCTCGGGGGAAGCGGCCGGGAAAGCCCCGGGCTCCTGGGAGGGGTCTGATCGGGGAGGCCCAGGGACTCCCGGAAGCGGCCGCGGAGGCTGGGGGTCACGGGGGGAGGCCGAGGGGCTCCGGGGAGCGGGCCGGGTGGCGGCGGGCGGCCTCACCGTCAGTCACGGCTCCCATGGCGTGCGCGGCGGCGGCGGCGGCGCAAGCTGAGGCGGCGGTTGGCGGCGGCGGAGGTCAAATTCCCACAATGCAGCCGGGTAAACAGCCATGGAGGAGGAGGCGGCGGCGCC
>NW_017731928.1:872737-926408 GCF_001890085.2 Hipposideros armiger | reverse complement strand
CCCCGGAGGCCGCCGCCAGCCGCCAGGTGAGCTCGCCCCGGCGCCGCCAGTGCGGCGGGGGCTGCGGGCCGCCCGGGGTCCGGGTCCCTGCGCCTTCCCGGGGAAGGGGACCGCGACCCCCGCCGCCCTGCCTGCTGCTGCTGCTGCTGCGGGTGGGCTCGCCCCCCCGGGCGTGGGGAGGGCGGCGTGGGCGCCTGGTTCCTGCCGAGCCCGGGGGACGTGGGACGAGGGGCGCCGATGGGGCGCGGCGCGAGGGTCCACACGAAGTTAGCGCCCACGCGCGCCGGGGCGGGTCTTGAACGCCGGCACTTGCTCCGGGCGCGGCCAGCGATCAAAAAAGGCCCGGGGTTTCTGGTGGCATGGTGCCGGCCCGGCGGCCGCCCCCTTCCCTCCGGGGCACTAGCGGGAGCTGGGAAAGGGGGAGAGGGAAACTTGGCGACCTCCGGGAGCCGTCCGCGGAGCGGCGGGGAGCGCTGTGCCCGCCGCGCTCACCCGGCGCCGGAATCCCGTCGCTGATCAGGATGGGGTGCTTTTACTTATTTTTCTCTTTGATTTTCAAAAAAATGTCTATGTGACTGTCCCCATCTTAAGGGGAAGTTGAAAGTGAAGGGGGAGGGCGTGTTTAATGAGAAACGTTGCCTAGTCTGTAAAGTTACACATTTCCGGAGCACACTGCAGATTATATGGCATCTCTTCCCAAAAGGCACTTTGATACAACTTCGATGAGTTGCTCACAAATGGCAACCTTTAGGTGTTGAGAACTGAGAGGAAGCGAGCACCGATCCCGCTGCTGATTTGATCTCCAGCAGCGTGTCTGAGTTTTGAACCCAGGTTTGATATTTTATTGAGCATAGAGCCGTTTTCCAATTTTCCTATCCCGCAAGTAACCTACCTGCCTTTTCATCTCCGGAAGGAAGCGCTTAGTGGGATGGATCTAGTTGTTTCAGTTTCCTTACTAAAGCTGGGTTCGTTTTTCTGTAAGCTCTTTCAAAGAGGAAGAGTTGTAAATGCAAATATGTAACAACAGTGAAGTGTGTTTCATTTAACCTCTAGCTGGAAACCAGTGTGTGTAAAATATTATTAATATATATGAGGTCAGAACTTAAATTATGCCCCTTAACAGTGCTCTGAAGAATCAGCACCTTTGACTTTTGGCAGAGAGAGAGAGAGACAGAGAGACAGAGACAGACAGACAGACACACACACACACACACACTTTCAGTGAAGATTCTGAGGTGTAACTTTCCCTCCCCCACCCAGGGTGTGACACCTCCCCTGGCTTTGAAATAGTATTGGCCTAAACACTGGCTGCCAGTTTGCATCAGTCCCTGCTCATTTTCTTGGTTTTAGGAGAGAGGATACTCTAACCAAAAGAAGAATTACTTTAAATCTTAAGTTCTATAAATTGTAAATTGAATGTGTCAAGTGATTGTCTATCCCAAGGACATTTTAGTGGGGATCATGTTTAAAAGGTAATTGCCAGGAGGTGAAATGATGTTCTTTTTAAGTTATTTGTTGCTTGGTCTCATCATCTTAATACTGATTTTGAAACAGTATCTAGTGATTTAAAACAATCTTTAATGTTGTTTATAGATAAGTATCCCTGTCCCCTGTAACTGTTAAATTTTCATGAGACATTCTATCCGTTATTCTAAGTTCGTTTTGTAACTTACAACTTTGTTGGGCAGTGCTAGAAATGTTCTGAAGAAGATCAAGAGAGATTGGAAAGGCTTTAAAGTTGGAGATATACCTGAAAATAAACATTCCTGGAAGTTCTTGAGTCAGATGGTGGAAAACACATCAAAATTTGAGCCTTTATGAACTTTTAAAAATCTGCTTTGTCAGCCATGTAGATTGCAGTTGCACTGACACAGATCTGTGTGTTGAACATTTTAAAATTGTTTTAATGAACTTTTCTTCATATCATATATAGTGAAAGAACATTTTAGTAAATTTTAAACATTGTCCCTTTCTCATGTAATCAATTATATATTAACGTGTTCATGAATGTTAAAATAGGACTTAAACTCTAGGCCATACTGACATTTCTTTTCTAGGAAAAGCTCTGGGGAGAAAGAAGTAGCAGATTTTAAGCTATAACAAACTGATTTGGACTTTGAACTTATATATAACCTTAGATTTGGTGATTTACTCAAGTCATTAGATTCCTGGTTTCTTTGAGACTGTGAGAGTCTACTTAAGGAAGTTTGTTTGAATGTTTATTTCATTTTAGCTTTCTGAAACTATAAAGGATGATAAGAGAACTGGTTAAATGGTCTTTACCTTGATCTTATGAAATGATGTAGGTATTTCTATAATATCCTTTCAGAGCAATGGTCATCCTGGCGTCTTTGGACCTCTGGGCGGGAGTTAGGGGGCTTCAAGAGATTCCTGACCCCCTTACAGTTGTGACAAAAACTTTGTATATGTGTGTTTTTCTGGGGAGAGAGCCTATAGTTTTAAAAGAGGTCCAGGGCCCAAAAAAAGTTAGAGATGTTTTTATTAAATGGGAGTTAGAATAATTTTTAAGAGAAACAAGTAGGAAAAAGTAGACCTTGGTGTTCAATACTTGGCCTTTTAAAGTTTTCTTCAGCCTAGTCATGTGGTCTTAGAGGTGCAAAAGCATTTCCATTTTGTTCCCACAGCAAAGCATCGCCTGTTCATTGATAAACCATGCACACACATAAAGGGCTTGACATGCTGTCCTGAGTGCATTGTGGCTGTTTTTAAATGATATTTAAAAATTTGGAACAGATAGATTTGTGGTCCATAGCAGAGAGTTGAGCCTGACAACCAGCCCTTGCAACAAATGGTTCATTCAGCTACACTCTCTTATTACTCTCCAGCAAATCTGAAATCTGACTGGGAAGTAGTCACTCTAAGAAATGGATTTGTGCTATGGCAAGACAGCAGGGTGTGATGGGAAAAACACAGTTTCTGAGTCAAAACAGCTTACTTATGTTCAAATCTGTATTCCATCACTGTAGCTACTTAACTTGCCTGACGCTTAAGTTCCTCATCTGGATAAAGCTTAGTAGAGATGTTAGAAAGCTGGCATGAAGTTCCCTGTATAAAACTCAGAGCCCCTTATTTGTCCCCCAGGAAGGACTTGGAAGCTAGATGTGGGTAACCATTAATAAACATCTCAGTGAACATGTATAAATAAACATGGTATATGATACTGATGTACATTGTTTTCAAACAAGTATGATGAAAATATTGACAAATTGAAACTTTAAATAAAAGAAGTCAAGTTTTAAAAAATTAGTTAAGATTCACTGGTCCTTATATTGTAGACATTTGGGGAAAAGTTGATGGAAAATGGTGAAGCCGTTGGCAAATTGAAAACATGGATGCTGGGCAGAAAGAAACAATAGGCACCCACCAGCATCATAGGTCTCTGTTTGGGTAAGATTCCATTTAACTTTTGCTGTTCACTTGTGATTTAAATGAAAAATCTTAGGAACTGCATGTGTGCTTTGTAGTCCTTCACCTCTAAAAATGTTTGCTCACCCCCTCCTTTATGGGACCCTCACAGGTACCCCAGGGATTTCATTAGTGGAAGTTAAACCTATAACTTTGGCTGTCTGATTCTTATATCTTTAAAAGAGTTCCACAGGTGGGTACCCGCATCAGGTTTTCTCAACAGGGAAGAGAGAGTATGGAAGAACTGAATTGTATTTTCCGTTCTTTAAACGTTGAGGGAAGAGAGGGTATTACAAATAAAAGAAGAACGATATGAATAAAATATTTATAAGGCTCGTGCCATAAAAATAAACTTGCTTCCACTGTTTCTGTGGTCTTTCCCTTTTCCTCTCATTTATTTATGGTGAACATTCGTGCTTTCTGCTTTCAAGTAGGTAGTGGTTATGAACATAAGCTTTAGGTTCCTGGATTTGACTTCCATTTCCTGAGCTTTCTGGTTGTGTTCAACTTGAGCCAGTCATCCTCTGAGTCTGGAAGAGATGACCGTTAAATAAGATAATAAAAACAAAAGGCTATGCTCGGTCCCAGGTTCCTAGTAAATACTCAAAGGCGGTAGCCATTTTGTGGGTGGTGTCCATCTCCTCTTTAGAAGGAAATAGCTAATAACACTCTTTCAAAGAGAAAACTAATTACACCCATTCCTGAATAAACCTTCTGGGACCATCCTATTTTCAACTCAGAACAGCCTTTCACATCTTTCTGGTTGCCATGGGCAGGTACCCCCACATCTGTAGGACCTATTAGACCTGTCTGCCCAGTGTTCTTAACAATTGGGTGGCATTCTTTGTTAGGCTGGCAAGTTACGTCTAAATTCTGGGTATGTCAGGGGCCAGACCAACAAGAATGCACAGGTTTGGTGGTGTGATCCATTCAAAACAACATGATTTTATGGACTACAACAGAGGTCAGCAAACTTTCTTTAAAGGACAAGATGGTAAATATTTTCAACTTTGCTAGCCACCCAGGTCTCTGTCGCACTTATTCAGCTCTGCCAGTGCATCTAGAAAACATAATGGACACAGCCGTGTCCCAATAAAACTTCGTGGACACTAACATTTGAATTTTGTGTAATTTTTATGTTTTTAAATTTTTTCAACCATTTAAAAATGTGAAAGCCATTCTAGGCTCATGGTGTGTACAGGCAGCAGCTGGATTTGACCTATAGACCACAGTTACCAGATCCCTTGCCTAGAAGAATATTAGCCCCATAAGCCCTATAGATTTGTGGTATCACCAAGCCAGCAACCTCCCCCAACACACACACACACACTGCCATTTGCCACTTCAAGTATTTCATACATAATCTAATGCCCCGTCTCCCCCATTAGGATGAAACGCCAATCAGTTGTTATAGTGTGTGGCCTTCCCTTCTTAGAACACATCATACTGTATCACCAGTAAATTTTATGTATTGCTAAAAATGTTCTCATCTTGCCCAGTTTTCCGTAGCGCTTGATGATTAATCCCTGTCCTGTGTGATGGCTTTGAAGGGAATCAGTGCCTATGGAGCTGTCTTACGCTTCAAGTTCCTTTTATTCTCCCCTTGTCCTGGAGGGGAAGTAATTGATACGAGGCCCTCTGGTTGCTAACTGGACACTCTTACCTTAAGGAAATCTGTATCCGGCCTCCCCCACCCGCTTTCTGCATGATGTTTGGTTAAATAAAGCACACAAAGATTCCTCTTGTGCTCTAACCCCTGGAGATTAGCTCCAGGATTGGTGTGTACAGAGCATGTAGATGTACATGTCTGTGTGTAATTTCATCCGACCTCCACGGAAGCCTGAAGGCTGCTGCGTTTTGTTTCACCTTTTCTCTCTCCCTTGACCCATCCCTATTGGCCATTGTATGGGATGCAGATTTGGGGATGTGGTAATTGGTATAACTGATTGGTATGTATTTTTTGCCTCCCTGCCTTTTAACATTCTCTATTAATTTTCTTGTCTTGCAGAAAGTATGTTCTTTTTGGAGTTTAACTTTTCAAAACAATAACATTATACTGAAAATAAAATACTAGAAACTATTGGGTATTTTAGAATTTCCCTGCTCCAGGCGTAAACCTAATGTAATATCAGGGGCATGAATTGGTATTTTAGATATTTTGGGCTAAAGTGCAATTTTTAAAAATTTTTGCCATTTTATCTAGATATTAGAAATGTAAAATATGTTCGTACTGTTAACATTTAAGGGTTTCCTTCTTTTTAAAAAGATAAATTTGGAACTTATTTTCTTGATGACACTGTGTGCAGTACAAATTCAGAGTCGTAAAATGGCCAGCCAACATCTAGGAATTTATCTTAAAGAAGCAGTTGGTCAAGTGTGCATAGATGTGTGTACCAGACTGCTCACTGCCCCATTTTTTTATAATGGAAAAACAGAGAAAGTATCTAAATGCCTATTAATAAAGGATCGATTAAGTCAATTAGGGCCTAGTCATACAGTGAAATAATGTGCAGTCTTTCAAAAGGATGATGCAGGTCATTATTTATTGATATGGAATGATATTTAGAAAAAAGAGGGTAGCATGAGAATATGTATAATGTGTGATTTTTAAGGTAGACAAAAGCCCTGTGTATAGAAACCTAAAGGAAAATATCTAAAAGGGTATACTACACCAAATAATGGGAACTTGTTATTTTTAAATAATAAGATTGTGAGTGATCTTGTTTTAAAAATGTTTTTCTCAATTTTTTTTTCATCTAGCATGTGCTTTTATATTCAGGAAAAAATAATAAAGCTATTAAAGAATAAACATAGTAATTGAAAACATCCCCTGTTTGTGGCTAATTGAGTCCTCATTCCCTGAGATGACTAATTCCCTTCACTGCCTGTGTGGTATTGAATGAGAAGTGAAATAGGCTTTCTCATACCTTTATAAATGTTTCCTGTATTGCTAATAAGCAAAAATATTTTCCAGAGTTTTCCAACAGACAAGAAAAAATTCCATACAAGACTACATAACAGTTTTCAGAAGAAACTCACTGAAAACACACACAGACATTTACATTGATGAAGATAGTATGTTGTGCCTCATTTGCTGTGAAGGATTTTTCCCCCCACTGAATTCCTATAAAATCATAATGAATTCATATGTATGGAGGCAGTAAAGGGTAGTGTCTGAAAGCACGAGCTCTACTACTTACTGTCTGTGTTCCTTTATCCAATAAGGGCCTCAGTTTCCTCATCTTTAACGTGTGGGCAATACCTTGCTGAGCTGTGAAGATTAAGTGGGGACGAGTGCTTAGCAGTGACAGATACCAAACAGGAAGAAGTGGCGGGGAGGGGAAAGGGTATGTAATAATAACAATAATGATAGTGATAATATTGGTAATGATAATTATAATATTAGATACTAACATTTCCCCTCTTCTAGTCATAGGTTTGCATGAGGGCAGAGCCTTGTTTGCCACATTTACTAGCCTAAACCCTCTAACCAGACCAGGTACCTTGAGTAAGTCAGGTGTGTGGTCCAGTTTCACCCAGTCATGCTCCCTTCACCCTAGTATCTCTGTGTACACTATCAAAAGAAGAAAAAGAAGTGTTCAGGGGCTAACAACTCACTGGCATAGAGCTGGTGCTCTGTAAATATGTGTTAACTGGATGGTAAACCTAAGCAAGCATTTTCTCTTGACAGTGTGCAGTGAATTTTTAAAAGAGGAGCTTGGTCATCTTTAAAGTCTATGGGAGAAAATGCCAGGCACAAAAACAGTTAAAGGGAGGATCTGTTTGATTCCTAGTTTTTTAATGAATCATAGCACTTTTGTTTCATTTTTCTTCTCTTAGCCAATTATCTTCAATTTCAATTTAACTATGTTTGCACCTGCATTTTTGTGGTCTAACTATGATAATTTTAGAAAATTTTCACGTAAGTTATTTTGGCTTTAGTTAGAGTATGTTCTATTCTCTGGCCTGACCCCTCCCCACCGCCCAACTTCTGACTGGGATACATTTCAGTGTTTTAATGGAATGGGAAACGTTGACCTGATCATGAAGAATGAGAAGTGTAACTACATCTGCCTGTGATGTACTTATTTGGCGACATTGGAGCTTTGAGTTTGTTCATAGGAAATTTTAGGAGATGTATGGAATAAAAAAATGTAGAAATATTCTGATAATTTATGAAGCATATGTGTCAGTTATCTATTGCTGAGAGCTATTACAACACACTGTAAAACTTTGTGGCTTAAAACAATGACCATTTGTTCACAGTTAGGGCTGAGCAGTTCTCTATCTGGTTTTGCCTGGCCTGAGGTCACTAACGTGGCTGTTGTCATTTGGAGCTAGTTGGTCTAGAACAGGGGTCGGCAAACTTTTGAGACGGAAGAGCCACCAGGGGTTCAGCAAACTACGGCTCACAAACTGTGGCTCTGAAGTAAAATTGAAAATGAAAATAAAACTATGATACTTTCATTTATAAAATTTTTACAGGATATTATTCACATAATGGCGATTATGTGAAAATATACTTATGGCTCTCGAATAATTTTTAAATTGTTGTGAGGGACAGGATTGGCTCTTCCAGGGGTCGGCAAACTTTTGAGATGGAACTACCCAAAGGGCTGCATGTGGGTTGCAAGCCGCAGTTTGCTGACCCCTGGTCTAGGGACCTCTAGCTGGGACAGCAGATTTTCTCACATGGAGGCGCCTTATTCCAAGAGGGTGAGAGCTGCAAGGTTTCTTGAGGCCTAGGCTTTGAAGTCACATAGTGTCACTGTCTCATTCTTTTGGTCAAAGCATGCCTCAGAACCAGCCCAGATTCAAGGGATTGGAAGTAGACACCACCTCTTGCTAGGAGATGCTGCCATGTGTATCTCACAGGTCTTGCCTACAGGGGTTGAATGGGGGTGGGGACACTGGTGAGGCCATCTTTGCAGACAGCATGCCCCATGCTTTTGTTATATTAACCCAACTCCCTTTGTTTGCAATGATTGGTAAACTCTGCTGCGATGAGCCTTGCTGAGTGCTTTTCTGTTATCTCTTGGGATAATAGCTCTGTGAGGTAGGTACTGTTATTATCCCCATTTTAAGGGTATGATGAGTGAACCTTGAAGTGGTTAAATAATTTGCCCTAGATCTTTTACCTAGCTAGGGACAGATCCTATAAATTAGGGAACATTTATCCCTAATCCAGTGCTGCTTAAACCCATTGCTAAAGAAACTTGCGTGGGGGAAGGAGACTGAGAAGTAGAAAGAATATCCTTTTTTTAAATCTCAAAAGAAAAATACAATATCTTAATATTTTAAGTGAATTTTATATTCTACTCCATGATAACAGCCCTTTGTTTTACCATCAAATTGATAGTTTAAATTGCTTGCCAATCAAATTAAATTTTATCCCCTAAATCTTTGAGAAAATGGATTTTCTAGACTCAAAGTACAGCTAATCAGCTAAAGGACTTTGATTGTAAGCAGTAGAAACGAAATCTGGCTACTTTAAGCACAAAAGGAGGTTACTGGAAGGAGGTAACGTAGCTCCCAGAATTGACAGTAGACCTGAAGAAAGCCTCAGAATGGGTCAGATCCAGAGCAGCTTCAGGGATCCAGGTAGCAGGCCCCAGGGGACAGCCTTCTCAGGGTGCTGGACTTACGAACCTCTCCAACAAACTGTTTTTAGCCCCACTTTCTACTGACAGTGTCTCAGGCCCCGCCTGGGCCCTGGCAGGTGCCTTGGTTCCTGCCTTACCCAGAGAGTATGTACTAGGAGAGTTGTCATTCCCCAGCAAGGGGAATGGATGCAGGGCTGGTAAAATCAACAGAGGTCCACTGTCCCAGCACTTGTGGGCTGCGATGTGTGAGTGGCTTTGTGCATTATCTGTTATATTTAACTTTGCAACACCCGGATGACCCCTGGTCCACCCTTCTCCCTCCCAACCTCACATGCCTCCAAGGGTTCTCAAACCCCAGTTTGAGAAACAGGCTTGTGACTCTATGCCATCTATTTCCATTTCGGCTGATCAGTGCTTACCATTGTAAATGCAGTAATATATTTGTCTTTTACGTGGTAATCTTCTCTGTTTTTTAAAAGAAAAGCACATGGACTGTAATTGAACCGTTCACTGGTAACAGAGTCCCTGTGAAGAACATTTTTACCCGGGGCATAGTGATCCACTTAGGACACAGTGAGATAAATATAGTTATTGGCCCCTGCACTAAACTGCTCCAAACTGCCCTGCATTTGTTCCTCTGTCTTCTGCTGGTGTTTAGCTGCTGTCATTGTAACCTTGCTAATACTTTAAAATAAACATTTTAGACCCTGCAGCTCATAGGCTGCAGGGTCAACTAGCATTTATACAGCCTTTGTAGTGTAAGCTAAACCATGTTTCAGACAGTAAAATGCTGTGCAAATCCAGTGTGATTTTATTCAGAGCATTTACACATATATACTCAGTTTTATTTTATACTCTGGTCTTTTGAAGTCACAGAAGAGCAAGTTTTCCCTGTTTTTCAGCTAAGCATATGGTTTAGAGAAGACAAGCGATTTTTCCTACAGCACAGGACTGTCGCAGGAGAACCCTGGTGTTCTCACCACCCATCCTTTGCTGAGGGCGCTTCTAGAACAGTGGTTTACCAACTGCAGAAGCCCCTCTAGTTTATCAAGTTTCCTCCTGAATTAGAGATAGGTGAACCTCTGTTTCGCCTCTATTACTGGGGGCACATTGGTGTGTAAGGAAGGCATCGAGTAGTCATCTTGGTCATTAGCAGCTGCACATCTATAGTCTTGCTTTGGAGGCCCAGCATCTCTTCATTTCCCCACAGATATCTGGTTGAGGAGCCGGCTCTCCCCACCGCTTGCGCTGATTAGCTGGTTTTGAAGTACCACTTGGAGCCCTTCAGTCTGGCCTTTTTTACTTCACAACAGTGTAATTACCACCTTGCAGCTAGTCACTTGTCCTCCCAACTCCTGGACTCTTTTTAAATGCTCTGCTCTGTTTTCTGCTGTTCAGGTCCAGCGCTACAAGAGATTTTGAGAGCAGCACTTGACGCTCTTGTTTAATTAAGGTCTCCAGGCAGTTTTCTGTTAACAGTAGGGTTGTATGTTAGGCTCTTTCTCCCTTGCTTTTAAAGTTTCATTGTAGTCTGAACCATCAGTATGCTCAGAGAGGTAATATGGTGGTTCTTGTTTGGCCAGATCTTTTTGTAGAGAACAGAACTCCCAAACCTTTCCCTAGCTTTTAGAACCCTGTCCTAGCCTTTAACACTAGTTTTTAAATTATCTGTTTCAATTTGTTTCAGGCACTGATTTCTACAGCTTCTAACCATGTTCTATTAACACCTAACACTAGTCAAAAAACTGTCTTTTTTTTCTCTTGCATTTCTAGATTGTCTCATGGTCTCATTTTTTGCAGACATTTTGAACTTTCAGAATCCTTGAACTTAATCCTGAAAAGAATTCTAGCAAAATTCTACACTGAAAAAATGCCTATTTTTCATTTCTTTATATTTTATTCATTAGCATCTTTAAGGTTTTTTGTGGTTTTTTTTTTTAAGTTTTTTTTTTTTATTGGGGTATTGGCGGGATGGGAACAGTGCTGGGGAATTGGGGGAAGGGGAACAGACAAGTTGCTGTCGTTTTGTTCTTCAGTCTAGTTGTGGAGGACATTGCTTCACTGGCTCAAGTTGGCACCATCACTGTGCTCTTCCCGGGCGAGGCAGATCAGTCGCCGGCTTCTGGACGGCCGCTCACGCTGGCTGCTGGCTACACACGGTAGCCCATGGCAACCCACTGCCACAGGGGCTGCAGCCTACGCCATTGCGAGCGACTCACAGCAGCCCAGCTCCAGGTTGAGCTGTTGCTCAGCATCTTAGCTGTGGAGGGCAGTGTCACTGGCCCTCATGTGGGATCCAAACCGGGGCCCCCCTGGCATCCCAAGCCAGTTCTTAACCATCGCACCACTCAGCCAGCCCTAGCATCTTTAAGTTTTAATGTACTGAACACAAAAGGAATTTTTAGTGGTGTGGCACATAGCTCCTCTTAGGTACTCTAAGAGGAAATATTAAGACTCCATTCTCTATTCCCTTCACTTCCCACCCTGTTGTTTATTTATTTTATTTTATTTTTTTTAGAAATATACATTTTTTATTAGTTTCAGGTGTACAAAACAATACACTAGTTATACTTTTAACCCCTCACAAAGTGACAACCCCTCCCCCAATCCACCTCCCCCTATATCATACATATCTATTACAATTCCATTGACTCCACTTACCACACTATACTCCATGTCCCGTAACTATATATATTCAGTTATAGTTGATGTATATTATTCAATGTCAGCTTCAGGTGTACAGTGCAGTGGTTGTTTATTATCATCCTGATAGTTATAACTATAAATCACTTGGAAATCAAAGTTAGAAAAGAGACCATTTGCCATTATATTAGGACAGTTTTAAAAGGAATCTTTTGTTCAAATTTACTAGCTTCCTGAAGCTAGTAAAGATGTTTATGATTTCCAAGATTCCCTGTTAATATTTCAACACTACAAGACAGTGAATAGCACATGTTTAGCTATTATAGATTATGAGAAAGGTAGCTCCTAGAAAAGATAATATTTAAGTTTTCTGTTTAGAAATATAAATAGCACCAAACTGAAAAATCAGTTGTCTTGGTAAACAGCAGTCATGAATTGGTAGCAGGCAGGTTTCTTAGTGCATCTGTTGCTTTAGCTAACAGCCAGCAACGATTAGCTTTCTTTTCCATAGATCTGGTGTCAAGTATTAATCAGCTGTAGACTGGAAAGTTTTTATTGGCTAGCATGTGTAGTGGAAGAAACACAAGTCTGGTTTTTTATCTGAAGCCTCGTAGCCATATAACTGCATATGATATCATCTGCATGGTGTTCCTACAAAGAGAAACAGTTCCGTTCCTTTTCATGTGTATTAGGAGTACTACAAAGTATGAAAATAATGAATTTTTACCTTGAAGAGTCTAAACTGTCTCAATTAAGGTCATGATGTATATCCAAAAAAAATTTACAAGTTGAATTCAACTTAGCATTCTTGTTTTTCGCAATTCAAATGGTTCCTTAGTTTTAAAGAAGTGTTCATAAAATCATTAGAGTATTGAAAATCTTAAATACACAAAAGTTAAGAAAGGTAATTTGGATTTTGAGTTTCAAGTACTACATAAATTTGGTTCTTATGGAATATGAATTCCTGAATACTTACAGGTTTTTTTGTTGAATAATTTTTCCCTGATTGCAAAAACCATAGGTATTTGGAACAGAAGGAAATAAACGTTACTCATATTTCTATTACCCAGAGATACAACTTTTAACATTTGATGTATATCCACCCAGCTGCTTATAGAGTTCCCCAATAAAATATCTTTTGAAATGAATGCCTAGAATTAAAGATAAAGAGTGGTAGGAATCGATAAACAGTGTGAACCAAGTTTTGGTAATCCCACTGCCTCTCTCAGGTGTTGCCTTCAGGCTTCTGCACCCGGATGGAAGAAGAGAGCTATCTTTCCCCTTGGCCAGCCATGGCTGGTGTGCAATAGAACATCTTTTCTGCAGACTACCTCTGTCTGCCTGTGTCTATCTTAGCAACTCTTTCGGTCAGCTCTGAATGCCTGCTGGTTGCAGAGGCAGTCCTTTGGAGTTGTTATTGGAATAGCGTGTTGACATAAGCCACATCAGTTCTTATCAACTCCCTGGAAGAATTCTTTAAATCAGCTCTTGTTCAGAAGAATGCCCCAATATTCAGAAATATAGTTAGCTCCATGTTACTTGTGCCAAGTGAAAGCAAGGTGAGTTGTTTATAGAGACTCCCAGGTGATTTCCAATTAACATTTAACCTCAAATCCAGACGCCTTGGTAAAAGAAAAATCCAAAGAAGGAGCTCAGAGCAGATTATGGTATAAGCATACGCCAGTCCTCTCCTGTGGGAAAGAAAAGTGCTAACCTGTTAAAGAGACAGGCAAGGCTGAGCAAAGCAGAATTTCCTCATCCTGCTCATCTTTATCTTAGTGCAGAAGTAAGATTTATCCTGGGATGAAAGAGAGAAAGAAGGAAAGATCATGGGCAGGAGGCTAGTAATACAAGATGGCTGGCTCTCTTTCTGTGTGCCTTGGCTGGTGGTAAGCAGATACTCAGGTCTGAGAAACTAGCAAAGTGAAGTGACACATGGGGCACCTTCCCCAGGCAGTGATAGAACTTACTGGTATTCAGGGTGAAAACACAATCCTGACTTTGATTCTGAGCTCTGAGCAAGAGGAAACCCAGGGAGAAGTAGGAGGAAGTGGCATCTCTTTGTGAACATTTTACTCTTAAAGTGTAACAGACCCTGCCTAGAGAATTCTAAGTGTCCCCACCCCCCGCACTCCCCACCCCCACCCCGCACTGACCAGTTTAAAAGGTGTCATTCCTGCTGGAGAACTCTTACGAGCTTTCATGCAGTGTTCTGTGTGAAGGAGTTGCTTTGGAAGAGGAATAACCATTGTGATAACTGCTTGCAAGCAAAGGAGGGAGATTGCTGGTTTTACAAGTCTATGGTTTGAATTCTTAGGTCTGGCAGGAAACAGAGTCCAACAGTAGATGGTTCAGAAGATTTTAATGAAGGGATTATTTCCAGAGGAATAGACAGAGTTAAGGGTGACGTGGGGTTCCTGTCACCCAGAAAGTAACAGCAATGGGAAGCTGTTATCAGTGTTAGGTCAAAAGGAGCAAAGAGAAGAAATAGCATTCATTCCTGGAGTCCAGGGACAGAGCTGGAGCCATAGAGGAGGGACCAACTGACAGGAGCTACAGTCCTGGAGGGATTCACCCATTGCCAGAAAATGCAGCCCAGAATCGGAAGGGAAGAAGAAAGCACTACTCCCCTCCTCCTTTCTTTCCTCCCTCTTTGATCTCCTTCCAGTGCCTTTATTGGCCAAACCCACGGCCTGCATGAACCCAGTGATGCTACCCATAGAGGTCGGTCTTTGGGACACAGAGCAGGGCCATAATGGTGGGAAATTGGTCTGGGGATGGAAGGGGGATCAGTCAATTACTCGCATATCCTAGTAGCATATTCGTAATCCCACTACATCATTCTAGCTCATCATCCTCATCTCCTGAAATCCCAAAATAAACCGTGAAGTATGTGAACTATTGATTGTGACTCAGTCCTGTCTTTTAATATAAATAGTCCAAACAGTTACCCTACCCCTATCAGAGTAATTAAATATTCAAAGAGAGGATCTGAACAATTCTCAGAAGAATTGGACAATCACCGAAAGACCTTCTGTTGGAGCATTTTGTTCTGGGTTAAAATTAAACTGAGATTTTTTTTTTTAAAGCATGCATGTGAATTGTACAGTGATTTATCCTAAAATATAAAAATCGGACATTTAGTCACACATTGGTGAAATGGATTTTGTTGTTAAAGTTAAGCTGCAAAAGGAAAGTGGAAGTTTTTTTTTGAGTCCTTACATGTTATCCCTTCAGATCCGTTTAACTAAGGTGGGATGAATTGGCAAAAGATTCTTACTTGGCCAATCTAAATATAAGAAGAGATCTTTAGTTATTAAAAGAGGGTCTGTTTCTATCCATAGCTTTATTGAACATTTGGCTTTGAGAGATGGGAAGATAAATAAGATACTTAACTCTGCATTTCAGAAATTTATGTCTAGTCAAAGGAGGTCCACACCCAACTATAATAATCAGCCATAGGTACTTTAATAAAAGCATCAGCTGTGCGATGTAAAAGAAGTGGTTTCGTCTGTCTTTACCATAGATTCTTTCATATGGCTCACACATATTTATCAAAAGCCTACACTTGCCATGCCCAGCTCTGGTCAGAGTGAGCCTTTTATTAACAGTTTCATCAAGGGCAGCCAATCTTTTAGTGCCAATCTTTTGGTGCTTTCCTATTGCTTCAAGGATGGATGACATCCCAAACCCTTACTATGTCCTTCAGTGGTCCTCTGATCTGGCCCCACCTACATCTCCAGCCTCCTCTGGCCTTTTAGTTCCTCAGACTTGCCTCAGTCTTTCCTCAGTCTTTCTCTTGAGATTCCCTTTGCCTGGCATGCCTGCTGCCACCCTCGTCTCCAAACACCTCTTCTGTCTCATACTCCCAGTTTAAATGCCACTGTTTAACAGAAGCCTTCCTTGACCTTTCAGACAAAATCCAGGGATCTTGTTACTGCTCTAAAACCCATGTGGATTCAGGCACCCTGCCCTTCACCTTCAAGCACCTTTCGGTTTATCTCTGTAAAGGGTTGATGGCAGTCTTCCCTACGAGAATATAAGCACCCACGAGAATATGAGAACAGGGTACTTGTCTGCCTGTTTCACAGCTATGTCTTCAGCACCAAACATGGTACTTAATAGTGGTGCTCAATAAAGAATTGTAGAAGAAAGGAAAAGAAATGGTTTTCAAGCCCTGACCCCTAACTGTCCTTCATTCTGTGACCTTTGGTACCTGGCCACTTGCAGTCTCCATTTCTTATCTGTGTAATGGGCGTGATAATGATAATGGCAGTTAGTAAATGCTAGGCATTGTGCTTTACTTGTGGCATCTCTTCATTAGTCCTTACAGAGGTGAAAAGACTTGCTTGAGATCACAGTTTGTAAAAGGAAAACAGGATTTAAATCCTGGTCTGTTGAATTCCCCCAAAGGATTGTTCTTCTGCAGGCAGGTCTTTCTGTGGCTGCCCCGGGGGATAACATACAGGCAGAAGCCCTTCTTATCGGTGGTGTGCCCATGCTGAATGTTGACCTTAATGAAGTGGCAGGCTGGAGAGCTCGTAAGCTAGTTTTACAAAATCAAAGTGTGGGATTAACTCCACTTAGATGAAGAGGTAAGTGACTTCTAATGTGAGTACTGAAGTTAGCTGGGTCTAGAAGCAGCCTGTAGTGCAAATGTCCTGAGGCACGAGCTGGGGCTAGGAGGGAAGAGCCCTGCAGGCTGGGCCAGCCAGGGAGTTGCTACTCTCTGTCGAATGCTGTGCTGTAGGGAGACCTTGATGGGTTTTATGGATTGAAAATATTGTGGAGCAGGAAGTCCCAAAGTGGAGTCCCTTTGGGGGCAGAAGTATCCAAAGCCCTTCTCCCAGTTTGGGTCTTTGTAGGAAAGGAAGCATTTTAGCTGATTCTTTTATTCTACTGTAGCACCCAGTACAACAGTGTTTGAAAAGGAATCATCAGCATGAGGTAAGGAATGGATGTTTATGCTCAGTTGTTTGATGTAATTCTGTTGTTGTTTGTTCTTGTCTTTCTGTAGGGGTAGATTGCCTAGCCCAGATGGGTGACAACATTCCACAAGTTACTTCATTTCTTTGGCCTCAGTTTCTCATTTGGAAATTAGGGATAATTAGAATATCTACCTCATAGGCTTGTGCAACATCCACACAGTGCCTGGCACAAAAGAAGCTTTCCAGCAATGTTAGCTGTATCGTTGTTAATATATCCTGTCCATTCTGACCTGTGCCTCTTGAATGAATGTGCATTGTCGATTTATCAAAGACAGGTTGACTGGGACATAGGATCTGACATGTTTTTAAAGATTGATTTTAGAGTTTATAAAGATAGTACAATTGACAATGAAAAAAAGGCAATGAAACACCTTAGTGGGACAGTCCTAGTGTTTTCTAGATGTGTTTATGATAAAGTGCAAAATGTGAACAGGAGCTAATACTTATAGAACCATTGTGTGTGACAGGACTAACTTTTCCATACATTCTCTCCGAGAAGGAGGTTGATTATATCTATTGTACAAATAAGGAAGTTATGCCCCTTTCTTTATAAAATATTATCAGACAACTGTAGAGGCAGACAAACTGTGTGCTTCTTCAAACCATTTTGTGTCCTCAGCATTGTAAAGGCTTGATTTATCTTCCATCAACTTCACCATCTCTGCCAGGAGGGAAAATGGAAACAGGGCTCTTAATTTCTTTTCTAATCTATTAGATTAGTTGGAAGTACCAGGCATAGTGTGCTGCCTAGTACATAGTAGAGGGTCAGAAATGTTTATTGAATATAAATATTAATCAGATCGAGTGAAAAAAAGATGACAGAGAAAAGCAGTGCTGGCCTCGGCCTACTTTTTTTATTTTTAAAAAAGCCTGAGGTCACAAAAGATTTTATGAGCATAGACTGTTTACACAGACTAAGGGTTGGAATCTGAAGTAAAGAATTTTCCTGTGTGTGTTGCAGGGGATTAACTCCAATATGTGAGGTTTAGTTATCTACAGAAATCTGTTTGCTTCCCACTAGGTACCCCCACTGCTCAAGAAGCTCCTGGCTCTGTCCTTGTGTTGGGCTGGTTAGCTTAGTTTCAGTGAAGAAAAACTGCATAACATTAAAATATACAAACCGGGCCGGCTGGAGGGCGCAGTTTGTTAGAGCGCCAGCTCTGAGCAACAGGTTCGCCGGTTCGATCCCCACATGGGCCAGTGAGCTGCGTCTGAGCTGAGCTGTCAATGGGCAGCCGGATGGCTCAGCTGGTGAGAGCGCGTACTCTTAACAACAAGGTTGGGGGTACCACTTCTGCATGGGATGGTGGGCTGCCCCCCACACACACACACACCCTGCAACTAGATTGAAAGCGGCGACTGGACTTGGAGCTGAGCTTGCACCCTCCACAGCTAAGATTGAAGGGCAACAACTTGACTTGGAGATGATGGGCCCTGTAAAGACACAATGTTCCCCTTCCCTAATTCCCCAACACTGTTCCCCTCCCTAATTTCCCAATAAAATCTTTAAAAATAATAATAATAATATACAAACCATGAGGAGGAAGGTGTAGCTGCTGTTGTAAGTCATCACTATTGTATTTCAAAGCCAGATCTGATTGACACTTGTTTTTTACTTTAGCTCATGTAATTAAGAGTTGACATAAAGGAAATGCCATTTAATGGTAATGGGGGGGAGAAAGTAGGAAACCTTATTGTGTAGAACAGCAAGCATGCTGCATGTAATTCTCCTCTCCTCCCTTTCCCCAGCAACAGGAAAAGAAAACAATGTTTTTTCTGGAGGAACTTCGTTATGATGAGGCATCTTATTGGCCATATCAAACCGAAGAGGTAGCCAGTCAGATGGTAGCTTGATTACCAAACATCGTGTTCATGATTTATCATGCCATAGAATAAAGACACTTAAAGAGATAATTGTGAAATAAATATAAATAAAATATACAAGGTATATATAATATGTAATAAAATGAATATATATATATGAATATATGTAAATATGTAATATAAACATAGTAAAATAACAATATAAAATAAACCTCCATGAGTCAATACTGATATAAATAAATGATCAAATAAGTAAGCAAATGGGAGAGAATAGATAAAACTTCCATGTAGAAGAATTCCAAATGATGTATGTTGATAATCTCCCAAGTGGAGGTGAAACATAACTGCCCATGCCTTAAATGTGGACTGTGTGTAATGACTTCCTTCCAAAGAGTACAGTATGGAAAGAGGGAAAAATAATAAGTTTACAGTGGAGAAACCAGACAAACAGTACCTTAGCCAGATGATGAAGTGAACACGAACAGTGATAAATGTGATATGATGTAATAGAAGGGCACTTTACCTCTGTGATCTTCCTCCCCAAATCCCATAATCCTGTTATAATAATGAGAAAAACACTGGACAAACAGTTGAAGACTTTCTACAAAATACCTAACTAGTGCTCCTCCAAACTGTTGTCAAAGTCATCAAAAAAGGACAGCCTGAGAAACTGTCGGTCTAGAGGAGGCGTACGGAGACGTGACAGCTAAATGTGATATCCTGGATGGAATCCTGGAACAGAAAGGACATTAGACAAAAATTAAGGAAATTTCAATGAACTATGGACTCAGTTAATAATAATCTGTCATTATTGGTTCATTAGTTGTGACAAATGTTGCATACTAATATAAGAGGTTAACTAACAATAGAGAAGCCAAGTGTAGGGTATATAGGAACTTCTTATAATCTTAACAACTTCTCTGTAAACATAAAACCATTCTAAAATTAAAGGTTTTTTTTAAAAATAAAATAAAAAGACTATGGCAAAGACAAGTCTCTAGTTCAAGT
The DNA here is from genome assembly GCF_001890085.2 of Hipposideros armiger. Classification (NCBI taxonomy): domain Eukaryota; kingdom Metazoa; phylum Chordata; class Mammalia; order Chiroptera; family Hipposideridae; genus Hipposideros; species Hipposideros armiger. Next base: position 906,916 of record NW_017731928.1, on the reverse strand, counting down.
TTAATTTTCGTCATGCTGGGAGCCTGAAGTAAATAAAGCAGCCCATGGTGTTCTGAACTGAGTATGGTATAAAAGTGGGGCAACCTTCCTTGCTGTTGTCTTGTAAAGTCACGCCAGTTGATTTGCAGAATCAGATGCTGCAGTATTTCTAAATGTTCTCCTATGGAATTTCTTACTGACATGACTTTCCCCCGCTTTGCTTCTATCCAGTAGCAGTCCCTTGAGTGGCATTTGCTGTCCTAGTTAGTCAGAGGGTAGGATAAATGAAAAACTCTCTTCCCTCTCCTACGAAGTTTCAATGGGCACTGGAAATGTAGGTCAAATTGCATCACTGCAGAAAGGAGCGAGCAGGAAGGTATTTATGAAGTGCTGCCAACCTCTCTTTAGATTCCGAGTCATGATGAACCAGTGTTGAGCCAGCTTAGGTGTGAGATACAGGGAATCAAGGAGTCATGTTTTTAATGTAGTCCCAGAATGTTTATGCATTAATCGGTGATTAAAAAAAAATTCTCTGTGTAAAGCCCTAGTTAAAATAACTACACTGGCTTTGTTTAATTTGCATCTTACAGCTTCTGGAATTCTTTTTGCCTCTTATTTATTATTGGCACATTGCAGCAGTTTATATTAATTTAGCCAAAGAGATGTTTGAATTGTAGAAACTACTGCCATGTGTACATAAAAAAAAATTTCTATTTTTTGGTAATCACATAAGTCTAATAATGTATTTTGCAAATTTTATATAATCATATGCTCAATGGTATCTTAATTAGCATATAGAAATCACAAGATATGTTTTTTATTTTTATGTTTAAAGTATGCTGTTCCATGGGTCTCACTTTTTTTTTTAAAAAAGATTTTATTGAGGAATTGAGGGAGAGGAACAGATAAGTAGCTGTCCTTTTGTCCTTCAGTCTAGTTGTGGAGGCTGTCGCTTCACTGGTCCATGTTGGTATTATCATTGCACTCCTCCCAAGTGAGGCAGTCGCTCACCAGCCATTGGACGGCCGCTCACGGCGGCTCATGGCAGCCCACGAAGCCCACGCCAGCTGCCAACCAGCCCCACTGCAGCCTACGCCGTCGCCGGCGACTCACGGCAGCCCAGCTCCAGGTTGAGCTGTTGTTCACCATCTTAGCTGTAGAGGGCGCAGTGTCACTGGCCCTCATGTGGGATCCGAACCAGGGCCCTGCTGCTCAGATCTGGCATTCCAAGCCAACTCTTAATCAACGCACCACTCGGCCGACCCTGTGGGTCTCTATTTTTTAATGGCAAAATCTTAAGGATTTTATGATATAAGAAGTCTCTAATTACATGTTTTTGTTTTTCCATGTTGTATGCTGCCTGTCCTTTGTGAGACATCCAGATACTGGCTGCTAAAGTGGTCCTTGTGCTGAACTTGTCATGACTAGTGAGCATCCTGACAGTAAATCCTGCTGTTACCTACTCCATTCCCACTCTTGCCTCACCTCCATCTGTATACAAAATGGGAAGCCATATAAAATATATTTGCAAAGGTTTGAGTATTATTTAATCTTCTAGATTGATACATTATTCTGTCAAATATATTTATAACCCAATATACTTTTAGCTAATTTTAATTTTAATTTTGCAATAACATGGATTCATAGGAAACTGCCACGGTAGCACAAAGAGGCCCTGGTTATTCATCACCAAGTTTTTCCCATTGGTTACATCTTACCTAACTACAGTACAATATCGACACTGGGAAATCAACATTGGCATAAAGTATGTATGCAGTTCCATGTCATTTCCTCACATGTGTGGATTTGTGTAGCCACTACCTTAATCAAGATACAGAACTCTTCCATCACCACGGAAATCTCCCCCGTGCAGCCCTTTGTAGGTAGTCACAGTGGGTCCTGTTACCTTCACAGCCCCTAACTCCTGGCACCACTGAGCTGTTCTCCAACTCTGTGATTTTGTCCTTTTCGAAATGTTATATAAATGTGATCTTTCGTGATTGGCTTTTTTCACTCAGCATTTTCAAAATACTTTTAAAAGAATATTTATGTTAAACATTTAAAAAAAATATTTGGTTTTAAAAGAAGTTGTCCAGAATCTGATTCACTAATTTTCAAAACTGCATTTTTCTAACTTGGGTGATACATACTCTGTGTTGCTGTATTTAAACAGTGGCTAAAATCATATGTGCCAATGGACTATCTGATTATAGCATTAACCTTATTGCCTACTGTTAAGGAAGATACCATGAAGGTAAAGGGAACATTACCCCAGGAAAAACCCATCCCATCAACAAACTAGGTATTAACAATTGATTACTGAACATGAGAAAGATGTCTAAATGTATACTTTAAGTATACTAAATAAAGTAACTGACCCACATTCGTGTTCCATTTCATCTCAAAAGAGCTCTTCAAAGAAGAGAGACTTTTTAGGATATAATGTTTAAATGAATAGCAGTTGAAATATTTACATTAATTGATTTACATTAGTTGATGCAAAGATTGTGTCACAGAGTTGCTATATGTGGTTAGTGTGAAATGTCACCATATGAAAGCCAGTGTCTGCATCGTGTTAATCAGGTTCTTCTAATGTCTTGAGTAGGAAATGGATCCCTGTGGGTTTATGGGAACAAACAGCCTCAGAAGGAACAAATCTTCCTTAGATGCCAATGTGTTCTTTTCTAACAAAATACAAAAAATATTGTAGGAGCTGTAGGAGGGCATGTTAGTGTTTGATTACATATATGGCTCTAGGGAATCCCTTGTGGCCAGACCTACGGAGCTGAGCATATGGGAGGTGAGCCCCAAGGCCCCATTCTGCAACCCACTACATGGAGGTGAGGGTGTGAGCATTGGCTCCAAGGCTGGCCCAGAATTCATGTTCCTGAAGGTTGTGTCAGGACAGAGTTTTATGAATGAGATAATCTTGTAACTGTGTAACTGTCAATTAATCTTCATTTGGCTCTGGCTCCTAATGTTTTAGATGGTTTTCCTTCCAGATAGGAAAGTATTCTTTGTAATTAAAATCAACCTCTACTGACAGGCTTACCATTTTTCTTCTGATCATCTTTGTTTTCTTCAAGCAGCATACAGTTATACTTGAAGTAGCTATTGAGATGAAGGAGAAGGGAAATGAACCTTTATCGATTACCAAATATATGTCAGAATCTGTACTAAATGTTTATGTACTTTCACACATGTAATTACAGTATTGAAAAATTGCATTAATGATACTCATTAAGTCATGGATCTGAAATAACAGCGTACTAAGTAACTCTTCATAGTAAAAAGCCAATTTTCTTGGTCAGATTTACTTTAGAGGTCTGTTGCCCAAAACACAGCACTATATATATATATATATGTATATATATATATATATATATATATATATATATACATATATATATATATATGTGGCAACAGACCTCTAAAGTATATATATAGTATTAAAGAATGTATGCCTGTTAATTACTTTGTATATTCATGAGGCAATGTGTGAATAATATGGAATATAGATTTGTAAGACCTACCCCTCCTTTTAGCAGTTTTCTGTCCAGTTGAGGAAGAGAAGAAAAATCAACTAACTATAGGAGTGAAAACTGCTTAACCTGTCAATGCAACGTGTATGAGACAATCCATGATTAATTACCAAATAAATCAGATTATAGATGTACATGTTCAGAGGAGGAACAGATTATTGATCTCTGACCCTTGATTTTGTCACCTATAAAATGCAGATAATACCTACCTCATAGTGAGAAATGAATAAAATATGTATTAAAATACTTTGTATAATGCCTATTATTAGTGCACCTTTAGTAAATTATAGCTGTTCTGTTGATAATAAAAATTCATATGATAATAAAGACAACAGTAGTACTGTATTGGAGTGTGTTGATTGCTATCGCTACCCAAAACCTCAGTAGCTTAACACAATCCATGTTTATTCCTCACTCAAGTCACAGTTCATTGTGGGTTGGCAAGGAGGCTCTTGCTTTACACACTCACTCAGGGGTGAATTTGGTGACTCTGCCCACCTCTGAGTGCTTGAAGCCCTCCATTTGACCAGCAGGGAGCCTGAGGATGAAGACAAGGAGGCACCCAACTTTTCTGTTCACATTTTAGGACTCGGCCATAGAGCTATACCTTACTGCAGTGAATACTGGGAAACCTGGTCTAATTATGTGCTCAAGGAGATGAGATGTGGATATAGGGGAGCATCGGTGATTGATCACAAATAATATTTAGAAAGGCTTAATAAAAGAGGAGGGGTTTTTGTTGGATCTTTTAAAGAAGTGAAGTTTGTGATAGGTTGCCCAGCCTGACTTTAAGTGGCATAATTTAAAGAGGAAGTATAAAAAAAAACCCTGCAAGCATTATTAATCAAATTACACATTTATCCAACTAGCCACTGCTTTTACCATCAGTGACCTTAGGCAAACCATTTAACTATTATAAACCTTCATTTCCTCACTTATAAAACATTCTTCATAGGGCGGGGGTGAAGAGTAAACAAGACAGTGCATGTAAAGTACTTAACACAGGGTCTTGCCCACAGTAAACACTCAGTAAAAGTTGTTATTATTGGTAGTATTAATAAGTATGGCCCCAGAGTTAAATGCCTAATAGCTGTTCATTTATTTGATGTCTTCCTTAAAGGACCATGTTAGACTATCTAAGAATTACTCAATTGAGGATATTTATATGAATTTGAGAATTCTATAACCCCGGCCAGTAATAGATTAGTGTTCCCCTGACACAATATTGGGGGAGAAGGCCTCGCTGTCCCACCTAGGCTCCCTTCCCCTCAGTCAGCCGCATAGACCTGAGTCCCTGTTAAGGGAACAACACGGCACTGGGCCTTCGTTTCCCTCTCATCCACCTCCCGTCCTTAGCGTTGAGCTCTAAGTGAGCTTGCTGGGGAGCTGAGCGAGAGTGAATGGCAGAACAGCCGCTTATTGCTCAGGCCCAATTGCAAGTCCTTAGCAAGGCAAGAACACCCCACCCCAGGCACACACTAACCTGAGCAATGGGCAACAGTCAGAGCCTGTGGCCGCATTTAATCTACTTACTCAGCAGGCATTCGTTAACACGTACAATGCCGGGCCCTGGATACAGCATACAGTGGTGCAGACATTGCCTCCAAGAAGCCCACTTAGAGAGCTGGGCATGTTTCATCTGAGCTGGGTTTTCACGGCTGGGGGAGAGTTACTCGGAAGGTAAGAAGAAAGGAGTTCAAGGTGGTGGGAACAGCAGGTGCTGAGGAGAGGGACAGAGGGAGGAACTGCGATGCTGGGTGGCCGCGGAGGGAATGGTTTTAAGCTCTGCTGTTGTATTGACTGCTTCACTTCTGCCCCATATTGGCCTCCTCCCACAAGCCTCAGTTTTCTCCCTGTTAAAGGAATATAATAAAAGCTCCTATAGCATAGACCTGGGAGGGTTAAATAAGATGATACATGTGTTAGTTAATACCAAGCTTACTATGTATTATAGTAATACGGCGCACATAGTAACTGCTTAGTAAATATCAGCAGCTGCTACTACTGTTATTGTCATGTGTTTTTGTCAATCAACCTGCAAACCTGAATTAACCAAGGATTTTACACAGAGACAAATTGGAGAACTACTGGGAATTTTATTATATTTTTGGTTCCCTCCTAGAATAATGGGAATAGTGTTCTGTAGTCATAATTGATGGGAAAATGGCTTTCTGACCCTTCAGCCAAAAGGAGGAGGCCAGTTAACCTCCATGATACCAGGGAGAGAGGGGGCTTTAGCTGGAAGAGCTGTGTGACTTGAAACTGCCTGGGGGGTGCAGGGTGGCTGCGCTGAACCCTTTGGAGAGAGGGGAGGGATGAATGTGTGTGGATATGTAGAGGCTGTCAGAAAACAGAGGTTCCTTTAACAGTGTAACCACTATGTGAGGAGTTTCACAGAGGGATGGGAGAGCCCCAAGACTGACTGTAGGGACTAAAATGTATCCCTGACGCCTAGGTTGGAGGTGCTGGAGTCCGTCCTTGTAAGTGGTTGTATCCCCTCCTTCACCAGTTTCACCAGTTATCTTTTCAGACTGTCCTTTGGTGTTCACTAGAGTGACCCTGAGAGCAGTGCCTGGAGCTGGGTAGATGCAAAAGCTGCAGCTGACCTTTGCAGGGGGTGGGGCGGATATCCAGTAGCACAGCTGAAAAGACAGGTTGTGTGGAGTATAGAGAAAGGGTCATTCTGAAATTTGCCAGGTAGAAAGCCTGGCAGGGTGAAAGCAAGGTGGAACTTGGGTAGGAGGAGAGAGTAAACTAGGGGCCACATTGATTCATATTTCTGTAGAATATACCTATAGCTGCATGTAACCTGTTTTAAAGTTTTTGGTTTGTAGATTTTTCATTTGAGAGAAGAAACTTAGGAAAACAACCTAGGCTCAGGGTCACAAGCTTGGCTGCCTACAGGAACAGCCTGGAAGGAAAATAAGTGGTGCAGACAGGTGGGTACTTTAGAGAGTACATGCCCAGTGACAAGAGGCAGCCCAGGACACAACGTCAGCTGGTTGTCCCCAAGTAGCAGAGCTGGCCTTAGTCGCCAGATTTTTGGACTTTCCAAGAGAAAATGGGAATGTGGAATTTTATGTGAACCTTCTTACCTTTTAAGTGTTAGAGTAACAAATTCCTCCCCCCTCCCCCCAAGATCTCCAAACAGACAAAAAAGTGAACTGTTTGAGGCCTGGGGACTTGCTGTTTGCAGTGAGGGTCAAAGAGTGGAGAGAAAACTGCAAGTCGGGAGTTGGACGGCTGATCCACTGCTGGTTCTCATGCGGGCACAACACCGACGGAGCCCACGCTGAACATGTTTCACTGGATCAATGAGCCAGCTTGCAGAAAACCTCTCTTGGTTTTCAGTCTTTTCAGATATAGAATGGAGAGGTAGGACGTTAGCCTTACCTCAGGTCTGGTTTAATAGACAGTCAAAATTTGTGTCACCCTCATTTTAGGACCTACTTCTAGACTTTTGTCTTCCCTGTCATGCCTCGCCAAGCACCCAGGGTGCCAGTCTCACATTAAATCTTCATGGTTTGCCTAGAGTTTAAGAAGGTTTAAGAAATAAAAAGGAAGTTTATACTGTTGTACTTCAAAACAAGACCAACTGTGTTTAGCCTGTGTTTTCTTTCCTTGATCATAGTAGGTAGATTTTTGCTTATTTTTGACAGACTCTATTATATAACAAGAATGTTCCAGATTATGCCTTAAATTGCAACAAGGCTCTCAGAGTCTTAAAAGGAAACAGAGATGTTATTCCTAGAAAATAAGTCATTTTTCTCTTTAAAAGTTGATATAATACTTCCCGTGTAACAGTGTGGGCTTTTCTTTGTTTAAAGGTAATGAGAGGATTTTTCTGAACCCTTGAACATTCCTCAGGATCTTCTTTTGTAACAAATTCTCATGAAATCTGCCCTTTTATTTTTTAGTACAAAAGTTTTAATTGTCTTGAGCAAGATTATTTTTGTTGCGGTTATCAAAAATCAATTAAAAGAGACTTAAGCTCAGAAGAGGAGAGCCGTGTTCCCTATAAGTCCAGGGGATTCTTAAAACCCTAGGAAAGAAAGTGCTTCGGGCCTCTGGGGGACTATACTTGGGACAGGAAAGACCTAGAACCCCTGGACAGAAAACGTTTCCCTTTCTTTTCTCTGGGGCTGTGTGGCCTCTTGGGTCCAGTTCATTCTCAGCAGCACATTTATTCTTCTCTCTTTGCTGACTGGCCTTTTCCTATAGACTGAGAGCACACCGGGGGGGGGGGGGGGGGCTAGCTTGCAGCCTAGACCGAGCAGACCCTTTTCATTCCATTTCTAGTTCCAAGGAGAACAATCTCAGTTTGGGTCATGTGTCCAGCCTTGGCCAAAACAGGAGGAGTTTGGAGTCTCATTGTACAAATACGACTGGACCTGGGGTTGAGAATTACATAGTGCTGAGAGAAAAGGGTCACCATGGGCTAGGCTGCTTCTCGAGGAGAAAGGCAGATTCTACAAACTTGCCACCCCCCGCCCCCAAAAAAGAGTAAATAAATTTATTCTACTCAGGATTTTCGAGAACACTCAAGTTATATCTTCCCTTCTTGTTGCCTTCTCTCCCACCTCTAACTGGCTGTCATCTTTTAAAAATCTTTTTTTAAATTATATTTATTGAATGCTTATTACATAGTATGTGGTGAATGAATAAAAGCTACCAAGTTTACGTTTCTATTCTTAGAAAATGTTCTACCTTTTGAACTATTTCTCTTTATCTTTGCAAAACAAAATTAAAGCTGCGTTTTAGGCAGTGTGGTGTGCTTGGGAAGGGAGCTAACGAGCACCAAAGGCCTCCAGTCTAGTTCAGGTTCAAACCATTTATTTGCCAGGTAATCTTGAGCAAATTATGACGTGTTAGTGTGTGTCCTCACTAGTGGAATGGAGATCATAATAACAGCTCTTTTGAGCAGTGTCAATGTGAAGATAAAATGAGAGAATTATACAAATATATGATAGTTATTTTCCCTGGAAAGGAAGATTTCTGACCCCCTGTTCTAAGTAGAGAAGTTGCTATTTTTAAATGCTTATTTTTAGTAACTGACTCTACCATTTTCCTCTAAGAATAGGGTTTCCCTTAAAGCATTTTTAACGTATGCGGGCTGGAAAATGGTGAATTCTTTTAATGGCCAGTAATACTATCTTGGGGAAATTTCATAGCCCCCAAAATCTGATGACTTCCTTGGGTGCTTGTAGAGAAGTAGCTGGAGTGTCCTGATGGAAAACTGAAAAATAGCTTGACCTGGTGAAATAAGGTCAAGCACAGTCTAACCTGGCGCTGGTCTTGTTCCACCTCAAGTGTCCTCCGAAGGAATCACCGTCAGCGAGGTGAATGGTTATCTCTAACATAACATCTTTATTGGCCATCTCTAGCCTGGTAACTTGCAGCTTCCTTTGAGTGATTTTTGCATAGCTGTTAAATATTTAGAGTGCAAAGAAATGAATTTTGGCTCAGGACAGACATGTTAAGCAAGATAGTGGCTTTTATTGGAAACAAGGCAGAAAAGGAACACTAAAATGGAAATCAGAGAAAAATTTTCAAAGATAAGGGACTGGGAAGGAATTAGAAATCTAGGGAAGAGAAACATCTGGCTTATAAAGATTGTAGGAATGATTACTTCACTGAATGTTTACATTACTGAATACCATTTTGTGTGTGAATAAAACTGAAACTGTCTAAAAAAGAGAGAGAAGAATGTGAGCCAGGAATAACTTAAAAGCCAATAAAGATAATTATGAATAATGTTCAAAACAGCATAGAATTTCAGCCACTGACTTTCTGAGATGTTTTATTAGTATCTTAAACCATGGAAGTATTTGGCTTAGCATCTTAGAGTACATGAAAATAAATAAAAGTTGATCAAAGCAATATTCCCATCACCGACCATGGTGTATAGAATGTGAGGATTATAGGAGAAGTGTGTTAGTAGTGAATTTTTCATAGAAATCAGCCTGCCTTGTGCTTTATACTTGAACAGCATCTGCTCCGTAGCTGTGCCATTGCGCATATTTACTGTTCTTGTCCTAGTGCTGCTTGTCAAACTTGAAAGCCAGTTAAATTTCCACCTGTCCTCTGTTAATCTCCAGTTCCTGACTCTTTAACTCAGTGCTCCTCCCGAATTAATTTGAATAGTAGCCACATTACACTTGAAATATATATGTACACATGTGCACAGAAGTATGTAGATAATGGAACACATACACTCCTTGTGCTTTTTAGGAATCTGGTTTAATTTGAGTTTTTGTTTCCTGTTTGTAGTATCATGAATTGCTTTTATAAACTGCTGGATGATAAAGGACAGAGTGAGCTCGCCAAATAATAATAATCTCATTTAGTGTGTATGTGTTGGCGTGTATGTGTTTTTAAATCTGTGATGCTAACAGGTTTCATAGGAGCAGGTTTTTTGAATAGCCATTTTAAAATTTAAATGAAAACTCATTAGTGGCAGATTATGCACAATGACTTTAAGCCCCAGGAGCTAAAGTTTCAGACTTTACATACATTTTGAATAGTCATTTGTTCTCAGTTTATTGTAAATATAGCCGATTAAGTTCATTGAAAAAAAAAATTTTTTTGTAACATAAATGACAAATTATGGTATACAGTTGGTAAAGTGCCTCAGATTTTAACACTGCCATTTTAAAGCATGTGTAATTTTGGAACATCTAGTAACTAATGAGGATATAGATTTCTGATTAGCTTTACCCACAGTTTCATCCCTTTGCCCCTTTTCACTTTTTGTAGATCTGAACAAAATTAAGAAGAAAGAGATTCCACAGTCACAGCAGATGAAGATCCACTGGTAAATCGATCAGGATTTTTGGCCTGCCCTCCAACGAAAAGGTAACTGCTGTTCCAACATAACACAGCTGAATAAATGTGCTGCTTCCGATTATAATAGAGTGAGTTTTACCAAAGGATGGTAGTTTTTTTAAATTTAAGGTATCTCAGTAAGGTTTCCAATTTTAAGCATAACCCTGAATGTGATCTTACTAATATGAAATAACAATGAATTTAAGAGTACAATATTATTAGGTGTTTGTCAAAATAAAAACTGCTAAATGCTGACCCCCCCTCCCCCCGCTGTCCACCATCACCACCACCAATTCATTAAAATTATAGGATGACTTTGGAGATAGGACACCCCCCCCATCTCACCCCCCCCTATGCGCGCGCGCGCGCGCACACACACACACACACACACACACACACACACACACACACACCTGTGTTCATCTTCCCCGAGGAAGCTGTCCAAAGATATGCTTTTGTGTTTCTGTCCAGCTCCTGTTTTCTTCCCTCCGCAAGCAGTGCAGACCAAGCTGCTCAGGCCTGGGAAGATCCTTAGCAATTTGTAAGCCAGGCAGGAGTTCTTCAGGCACGCTTTCTGGGCCCAGTACCTTTGCCCAGCCGCCAGATGGCTCTGCTCATGAGCAACCCCAGATCCTTACACAAATAGCAACCACCATTAACTGGGTTTCTCACTACATGTTGGCCGTTGTGCATTTACTATTTGGGGAGAAGGGATGGTAAGTTCTACATAATGTGAAAAAGAGGAAAAATTAAAAATTCCCAGAGGAATTTTTATTTAAAAAGTGATTCATCTACTCCTAAAAGCAATGAGGGGACTTACACGTTAAGATGCAGTTTAAGATGAAGGATAAAACTAAGCAATCCAAACAGGAAAGACCAAAAGAGTTTCAGCCTCTGAAATTGATCAGTTTGCATATTTAGGCAACAGATGCAATGCCTCAATCAGGTTTTAGGCAAGTGTAGCAAAGATGGAAACATTCATCTGCAAACACAACATTCTGACCCTTACCAGCCAGAAACAGGAGCTTCCAGAAGGCTGTGGCAGTTCTGTTTAAGTGTTGAGAACACAGGATGGGGCAGCTCTGAAGTCTCCACCCTCAAAATAGGCCCATAAAATGTTCTGGCCCAAAGCTGGCCCAAAGGGCAGCAATGCAGAGGTACCTTCAGTGATATCAAAGTCATCACAAAGGATGGCATTCACTGTGGAACATCTGGAAAGTGCCAAAGAAAAGAGAAGCAGGATTTTCCTAGATGGTGGTCAGCAACTGGCAGGAGTGAGATTTGGGGGGCAAGGGAGGGAGGAAACGTGACCAAAATGCCAAAAGAGCACTTTAGTCCATCAATGCTTATTGAACTTCTATGTGCACAGGGCTTGTCCTGGAGGAGGAAAAGAGAAGAGTAGTAGGTGCTTTCCACAGACTGCAATTATGACATGCTTTTTGGAATACTATTCTGATGAAAAGATTAACGTGATACCAGAAAGTCAATGACAAGGGGTAGGAAAAAAGAAGAGTCACACAAGCCCAAGTCTGAGGAGTGGAACGGGCAAGGTGGGACTGTGAGAAACTGTCAAATTCATGACCAACCTGAAAGGGCAGTCCCGTTTCAGCACCAGCTGATTGTAAGCCCAGTATCCATTCACTAGATCTTTGCTGTGTGCCCACCTACATACTGTGCTCTTCTGGGCACTGGGAATTAATTTGTAAATCAGAGGGACAAAAGTCCCTGCCGTGTGGCACTTACCTTTTAGTGGAAAGAGACAGATAATAGATAGTGAATGCAATAAATAAATACATTATTCCTTATACTAAATGATGATAACTGGTTAGAAACAGTAGGTCAGGATAAGGAGAATCGGGAGTGCTGATAAGGGCTCACAATTTTAAATAAGGGTGGTCAGGGTAGGAGTTTTGAAAAGGTGAGACTGAACATTGAAGGTGAAGGAGTGAACTGTTGAGCTATCTGGGGATACAGTGAACATCCAGTGCAAAGGCCTAAAGCAGAAGCCTGCCTGGGTTGTCCAAGCGATAGAAAGAGGCCAAAGCTGAGTGAGCTGGCAGAAGAGTGGTAAGAAACAAAGTCAGAACAGGCACAAGGCCAGCATATACCGCCTCACAGGCCATCCAGGCCTCGGCTTGTACTCTGGGAGAAGTGGGGGGCCACTGGAATGCTTTGAGTAGAGGAGTGAGTTGATCTGACTTGTGTTTTTATGAAAACACTATGAGATAGGGTATGGGGAGGGGGGGGGCAAGGGTTAAAGCAGTGAGACCACTTAGACTGTGGGTATTGCAATAACCCAGTCAAGAGACGATGATATGGCCAGACATTCCAGATTTTTAAGGGAACTGGAACCTTGACTTGAATGATTTTTCTTGAGTTTTTCAATGTTAGCACCTAATTTAAAAGAAAACAGTTTGAGTCAACTTAAACAAGTCTGTGGGACTCTACCATGTGCTGACACTTTGCTGTCTTGGGTATGGAAGCAGTGATGGAATTCACAGAAAGGTGAGAGCTTTGGGCCAGGCTAAGTTGAGGAGGATAAGAGTTGATTTGAAGCTCACATGAAAGCTTGACTTTGATTCACACATGAAACTGAAAGAAGGGAAAGATAATGGTCTGCAACTATTCATAATAGCCAAAAGGTAGAAGCAACCCAAATGTCCATCAACCGATGAATGGATAAAAAGTGTGGTGTATCCACACAATGGAATATTATTTGGCCATAAAGAGTAATCAGTTACAGATACATCAACATGGATGAGCCTCGAAAACGTTATGCTAACTGAAAGAAGCCAGACACAAAAAGTTACATATTGTATGGTTTCAATTATGTGAAATATCCAAAATAGGCAAACCTATTGAGACGGAAACAGAGGTGGCTTCTCGGGGCTGGGGGAGGAATGGGAGATGGGGCGGGACTACTGCATGGGTAGAGGGTTTCCTTTGGGAGTGATGAAAATGCTCTGGAACAAATAGTGATCATGGTTATACCACATTGTGAATGTACTGAATGCCACTAAGTTGGACACTTGAAAATTGTTAAAATGGTAAGTTTTATGTGATGTGAATTTTATCTCAATTTTTAAAAAATTGCATGTGGAGAAACATTTGAGGGATGTGCATTTTATGTCTCCTTCAGCCAGAGTGGAGTCTTTGTAAGGGAGAGTGATGGGTGATAAAGCTATGAAAAGGATGTTTGGCCAGATAGTGAAAGGTGTTGACTGCTGGGCCAAGGAGTTTAGAATCCCTTCTGTTGGCAACGGTGAAATGGAGCAGCGTATACATCCTCTATAAAGAAGAAGGAAACTGAGAGTGTGGTGCTTTAGGAATCCCAGCCTCTGGGTCAAAGGAAAGCAAATGGCCCCTGGTTTCATCAGTCTGAGATATTGCCACTTGCCTAGTGGAATTTTGTGACAATCGCACAAAAGTCTCAAACAAAATTAGAGTTCCTTCTTTTAAAAAAAATGTGCTTATTATAGTTCCTATTTATGAAAGTTTGTCATTAAAATAATTAGGTAACTGTGAAGTGATGGATGCATCAATTAACCTTATTGTGGTGGTCATTTATATATGTATATACATAATGATCACCACATTGTACACATTAACTTTACACAATGTTATATGTCAGTTATATCTCCATAAAGCTAGTAAAATGTAAATATTACATAAATATGTATGTTAATAAAAAGCCCCTTTGCATTCTTTCACTTTCTGCTCCCATAAGTCTAGTTATCCAGAATGTTTTCTATGCATAGATTTAACATTATCATTATTGCTGTTCACAAAAATAGGCACATTACTATGCATAGTATTTTGCATGTTGCTTTTTAAAAAGTTTATATCTTGGCTGTGTTTCCAGTTCTTTCTTTTGGACTGCTACATTATATGCTATTCTTTCATTTGTGGGGAAAAATTTGAAAAGCAAATACCATTTACTTCTATTAAAAAGAGGATGAAGTATCATAAAATATAAAAGTAGCTAACACTTAATGAGCACTTACTATGTGCCAGGTGCTTTTCTCAGCATATTAATTCCTTGATTCCTCATAACAACCTGGTGAAGTAGATATGTTATGACCCTCCTTTCACAGAGAAGCTAACGGAGGCAGAGGTGAAACATGTCAGAGTCAGGCAGTGGCAGAGGGGGCTCCAGAACCAGCTTTAGTTTCAGCCCATCGTTCTCATGAGCGACCTTGTGGCCATGCTGTGAGATCTTAGGTTTTCAAGAGAAGTCAACCTGGAATTTTGTGTGAAATTTTCCAAGTTTTAATGTTGGCTTAAAAAAAAAAAGAATAGCTTTATTGAAATATAATTCAAATACCACAAATTTACGCATTTAATAGTTTTTAGTATATTCACAATGTTGCTCCACCATCACGTCTAGGTCCAGCACATTTTATCACCCCCAAAGGAGACTCATTTCCATTAAGCAGCAGCCACTCTCCATCTTCCCTTCTCCCTAGATCCTGGAAGCCACTCATCTGCTTTCTGTCTCCATGGATTTGCCGATCCTGGATGTTTCATATAAATGAAATCATATAATATGTGGTCTTTTGTGTCTGGCTTCATTTACTTGGCTTGTTTTTGAGGTTCATTTATGTTGTAGCATGTATAATATTAGTATGTACTTCATTCCTTTTAATGGCTGAATAATGTTCCACTGTGTAGATATACCTCATTTTATTTATCCACCCATCAGTTGATGGACACTAGGGTTGTTTCCCCCTTTTGGCTATTGTAAATAATAGTGTTATGAACATTGGTGTGCAAGTATCTCTTTGAGTCCCTGCTTTCCATTCTTATGAGTAGATAGCTCGAAGTGGGATTGCTGGATCGTCCGGTAACTCTGTTTAACCTTCTGAGGGACTGTTTTCCACAGGAGCTGCACCATTTTACATGCCCCCAGCAATGTACAAGGATTCCAGTTCCTCTGCATCTTCACCAACACTTGTCATTTTCTGTTGTTTGTTTGTTTTAATTTACTTAATAGCCATCCTCATGGGTAATTAGTTATATCTCATCTGGTTTTGATTTGTATTTCTCTAATGATAAATGATGTTAAGCATCTTTTCATTTGCTTGTTGGTCATTTGTGTTGTCTTCTTTGGAGAAGTATCTGTGAGAAGTATCCATTGAGATCCTTTGCCCATGTTGAAAATTGAATTGTCTTTTTTTTCTTTTGAGTTGTAAGAGTTCTTTATACATTCCAGATGCAAGTCCCTTATCAGATATATGATTTGCACAAATTTTCTCCATTCTTTGGATTGTCTTTTCACTTTCTTGAAGGTGTCCTTTGAAGCACAAAAGTTTAATAATTTTGATGGAGTCCAATTCATCTATTTGGCTCTATTTTTTAAATACCTGATAAGTTGAATTCAGCCTACTGATCACCCACTTGTGATTGCTGCCCTGCTGCCACTGCCCCCAGAAGTAATTTGGGAAAACCCTAATGCTGGTGAAAACACCCATTTTCTGACGTGGAGAGGGGCAAAAGCTCTGGAGAGTTCTCAGCAGGAGCACTTTCCATGCAGTTCACCTGTCTTCCTCCTGAAGTTCCTTCCCTTAGAGCAGCTTGGTGGGGAGGAGCATACAGTAGGTAGCACAGAAGAGAACGAAGGTCCCTGGGTCCTGAAGGTGTTATATTGATCAAAAGAGAGGTAAAAAGAGATTGAATAGGTTAAAATACAAGGTCAAAACTTTGCCTTGAGTCATAGGTGGTGCCATTGAGAATCAGAATGGCCATGGGAGTATAGTTATTGTGTGTTTTGTTTTCAGGTGGAAAGAGGACGCAATCCTATGTGGGTCAGTGGGTTTTTTTGGGAGCAGTGCAAACCCAGGTGGGCTGCTGGGTCAAGGTGCACAGAAAGGATGTGGAAGAGTCGGGGGTGTTGTTTGCTGGATCTGTGGCTTTACTAGAGCTGGAACTTTGCTGAGGACAGGGGGAAGAAAGATCACTTTCTTAGTATTCCTCATAAAGTAGATACTTCTGTTTTTCTCGTTTTATAGATGAGGAAACAGGCACGGAGAAGTTGAATGATCTCCCCAGAGTTTACAGCTAGTAAGTGGTAGAACTGGGATTCAGCCTGGGCAGACTGGCTATAGAAGCCATGCTCCTAACTGCTGAGCCCGTAAGATATTAATATTTACAGTCACTTCGGTGAAAGCTGTATCGGTACAAAGGTGACATAGGGAATTATTTTTAACTGTGTGTTTCATTTTGCATTTTATTACATCTGAGGCAGTGCACTATGACTCTATACATATAGTCAGCCTCTTTTTATAGCTAAATGTTGGTTCTACTTTTCTATTCCTTTTCTATAACTTAATCCTTTGTATTTTTTTATTTTATTTTTTTTTTAGCTGAGCAATCCTGCCACCTGTTGGCAGCTCAGCAGCAGCTCAGCTCGGGCCGGGAATCGAACCTGCGACCCTGTTACTCAGAGCTCGCACTAGCGAGCTCGTAACCACTCGGCCGGTACTCCTTTGTATTTTTTAAAAAACATTTTATCTGAAGACTTTAAATGAAGATTTTAAATCAACTTTGTTAATAGTTTAAAGTTACAGGTAGTATTAAATTCCTAGAAACATTTGGGCATTGTTCAATTTGAAGTTATAATTTATTACCTTTTATGTGTGTGTTTTTAAATTTTTCTCTTTGAAACAGTTTGCTGTTACTGGTGAATGTTTCTTTGGGAGAATTTGTACACACATACGATAAGAAAACAAACTAAAAATTCAGCTTTGAACTGTTTGGCAAATGGTATAGTTTGTAGAATGAATACATGTACAAGTTAAGTCTTTAAAAAGATAATTACCTTCATCTTTAAATCTCCACTTTTGTAGCTATTCGTATTATTCCTAATTTTGCACTTGATTTTCAGCAATTCCAGCCCCTGAGCTGATAAATTCAATTTCCTCCTTCCCCTGTCCTCCCCCTGCTGGAGTACCGACTGTGTTTCACTAGAGGGAGCACAGTTAAGGTAGTGCCTTGCCTGCCATACCCCACATGCTGATGAGACCTGGCTCTGTGTGGAAAGAAAGAGGGAAAGAGAGCTGTGCTCAGAAGGGGAGAGGGGATAGGAACATAGACTCAGCCCAGTTTGGGAGGAAATAAAGAAACTAAAGTCAACACATTCCTAATTCAGTGGCTCTGCGTTTCTTGTTACTCAAATGAAGGCAGTCCTTTGGGGTTGATAATGGAGAATCTCTGTCACCAACCCTGTAATTTGCACAGATAAATATACTGTAGTTGCTGGTTTTCAAGCTTATTAAAATGTTGTATTTGGGACCAGTGGTTTTTTTCTAAGTAAAAGGCTGGTTGTGTGGGGTCTTGCATCTTAGAAAAATTTTGGAAAGTTTCAGCCATTTTACATTAAACCGGATTTAAAGAGTAGAAAGATCAATCTTTTTGGTTTTTTTTCACTTAGTGATGTCTTTGGAGTTAGAACAAAGCATTCTACAAGTGAATCTGTTGTGCAAAGACTCATTCTTGTAAAGAGAGACCTTGTTACCCTTGGCATCTACTGGGAACATCCCTAAATTTGGATGGTGAAGTAAGGCCATATTTTAAATACATCCCTGGAAGGGATGAAATGCTCAGAACTTGGCAGCGTTTCACTTCTGACGGCCTAGTTCTTAAGCCACAAACAATCTAATTGGTGGTGACAGCTTTTTCCATAAGAGCATTTTGATGAATTAAATATTTTCCCCTACTTCTCACTCTTCTCCTGTTCTCAGCGAAATTACTGTGTTCAGCCTGGTGCCTAGCAGAGTGTCTGGTGTGTGGTAAGCAATCAGGAACTGTTTGATAAATTGAGTCCTCGTTACTCCAGCATTATAAAACATCACTTATCTGTGCAGACAGATCCTGAAGACTCTCAGAGCTACAAGGCATCGTCAGAACCACACTCACAGCAGAACTGACTGACAGTATACAGGCACACTGTTATATTAAAATAATTCAATGAATATAAGTTTTCTTATATTTTTGTCATTTTCTGTTTATATTTTTGAGTGTAGAGAAGGCGTATTTAGGTCAGCAGTCATCAGGTTCTTTATTATGACCTGCTAGGTAACACCAGGTGTTTGAGTTTCTATTATACTCGTGTTTAGAGATAGTGCCCTTTGTATAAGGAGCACTTTTTAAATGTTGCCCAAATTGGAGTATCAGAACACTGTACTTTCTCATCTAGCAATTTTTACTTCTGTTGGTGACTCATTCGACCCATTGGGAGCCCCAAACCAACTATGGATTTCAGAAACTGCCTGATCTGTTGTAGAAAGGGTTAGGACTTGTGGTTGAAGAGTGTGGTAAAATGTATTGGCATAGCAGAAGAAGTTGGTGGGGAGATGTCAGGAATTGCCTCTGATGCTCTTGGTCCTCACATCTTCTTCAACTTGGTAATACATTTCTCAGATAAGAATTGATCTGAATGGCTCAGCTTGATGTGTGATTCCTATCTATAGTGTTTATTTTATGTTAAACTTTGTAGCAAGTGCTTTCCATGGATCTTTTCATGTAGAAGGAGCCTGGTTTTATCTTTGTTTTACAGATTAGGAAACTGTGGTGCAGATAAGTTACCTAACTTGCTCAGGTTACACAGTTTCAAGTGGAAGAGCCAGTATATGAACCCAGAAAGAATTTGTAAAGGCTGGCTCCAGGGCTCTCCCTCATTTTCGTTATCTGTAAATTTTAAGTAATACAATTTCTACCATATACAATTGTGGATATTAATTGAGATAATGCAGTAAGGTACCAATGGCAATCCTTGGTACCTCGTAGGTGCTCAATAATTGCTAACTGCAATTATTAATAATTTCTCTTAAAAACTATCATAATGCCTAACAGGATACTTAGTATTTTTAATTTTAAGCCTTGTTGTATTTTCTTTATTAATAAGCCAATCAAAAATTTTGAAGGAGGGCCGGCTGAGTGGCTCAGTTGGTAGGAGCTTGCTCAAGAGTGCAAACTCTGAGCAACAGTGGTTCAAGTCCTGACCCGAGCTGAGCAGCCGCTGAGCTGCCAACAGGTAGCAGGATGGTTCAGCTAGGGGAAAAAAAAAACTTTTTTTGAAGGAAAAACCAAAGAGGTAGCAAGCAGGGATAAGGACAGAAGCTGAAGTATTATAAATTGCCATATTGATCCCCATTGGCTAGAAGTCATTTTAGTGAAGCTTGAAGTATTTTCACACGGAATCAAGTATTGAAAAAGGATTTTCAAAGGGGGGAGTCAAGCAGTGTCTTGAGGAAGTGAGACTGTACTTCATGTTTGCCATTCTTCCCCTATTTTCCTTCTCACCCTGTACTCTCAGGCAACAGAAGGCTGTACTCAACAGACAAGCTCCCTTTGGTATCTAGATAGCTGGGTGGCCCTAAGCTTTTCTTTTAAATAGCAGCTCCAGAGGCCACTAAAATTCAAATTTTTGTTTATGTTAAATGTGGAATTACAAAATTCAGTAACTCATAAACTCTGTCCTTTAATCTAGGAAAACAGACGAGTTGGATGTATTTATATAACTCTGCAGTTCTTCAGTGATTTGGGGTGAATGAAAAATTAAAAGTCTGTATTGGGGACATCCAAGATTGAGGTTCTGTGTTAAGAGTTAGGAGCCCTGTTGTTACATACCAATTATATGTTTTACCTGTGAATTTTTCTCATTGATACTCGTATTAAAGCTCTGAAATTATTTTTTATTCTTTCAATTATTTCTACTATTTCTGATTATTTTGTTTTTACTACTTATTAGATAAGGACAGGAAGCATCCATAGTTTTACACTTTTTGAAACTTACTTCTGCATGCAATCCAGAAAAAAATTACACACTTATTTCTAAATCTTTTTAAAATAAAAAAATTCACATTTTTTCCCTAAAGCTTTTCAATTTTTAACCTAAACCAAACCCTTTCTATAAGAGCCCTGTGTTGCATTTAGGTTGCAATAACATTTCCTTATTAATTTTTGCTCTTATTTAAACATTTTTATGTTTCTGCAAGTTGAACTTTCTTTAGCAGAGAAGTTGGCCACCTCTATTATGCCAAATGTCCTAGATAAAAAACATGAATAAACTTGCTTCCTCCCCACCTAGAGAAAGCACCTGTAAGCAAGCAGCCAAAACACACGTGCCACAGGAATGCTGATATTGCTGCTATGTGAAATATTATCAAAACCCTTGTTTGTCTCAGGCTTCAGATTTTTCACATCTTCAACATGCTCTAGTTCATTAAGTAGCCTTTTATTTTACCACCTTTACCAATCACTTAAGCAAAAGCTTTGGATGCAGTGTGTGTGTGTGTATGGGGGGGTGCTAAGTTTTGTGGGTCAGTGCTTAATTTAGTGAACTAAATCTGACAGAAAACTATTTTCTGAATACATATTGTAGGAATGCTTTACATTGCCCTAAGCCCTGGCTTCCCACTCTGCTCAGGCAAAGACAGCCATAAAGAGGGAGAGACTAATGACTCGAATTAAAAATGAATCAGATTTTTAAATGGCAAGATTTTTTTTTTCGGGGTGAATGAATCACTTCCAGGAGCAATGGAAGGGGAAATAGAGAAACTTGGGGTAGTGTCTCCAAAACATGTAAAGGGATTCGCCTCAGTCCCTCCTCCATTCCATCTTACACTGACTCATGCTCTCTTCTTTGCTGGACAAGAAGTTCAAGTCCCGCTGTGACCTCCAGCAGTGGGCATCGGGTTAACACCCGGCCTCGGGCAGACACCTGGGACGGCACCTGGGCCGCATTTCCTAGTTTGCCAGTGGTTTCCTACAAGCCTGGCGTCCGCTCGTCGACAGCTTCCCATTCATGCTTTTGACAGCTGCGCGGCCGCCCGCAAGCGGAGAGCTTAGTGCTTCTTGCACCAGCCCCTGCGCCCCTTGGCCCGGTCCCCCCGAGGGCCCGACGGCGGCGACACTCTGTGGTGCCCGGGGTCGGACGCCTGGCTTCTCCGTAGGTGGCTGCGTTTCCGACTTCGCCCTGGCTCCACTCCGGGGGCTTGACGTGCAAACTTCGCCGGAGCGAGCTAAGAGGGAGGGACCGGCGAGGGGGAGGAGGCAGCGGGAGGCGCCTCAGCTTAAGGGAGCCGGCCGGGCGCCGCTGCTCGGACGGACGCGCGGACGGAAGGAAGGAGCGGGGGCCGCCGGGCCCGGCCTGGGGATGCGAGCGGCCTCAGGGTGGGCAGCCCGAGAGCTGGGGGTGCGTTTCGGGCCTCCCCGGCACGGGCAGCCGGGGCGGGGGCGGGGGCAGCTCGGGGCGCCGGCCTCCGTGCTGGTTCTCCGCGGCATCCGCAGGCAGGGGACCCTTCGCCGCGGTGGCGGGCCGCTGGCGGCTGTCCCCTCCCCCGAGGGGCCGCGGGAGTCGAAAGCGAAAGCGATCCCTTGCCGCGGACTTCGCGCCCGGGGCGGGGGGTGGCCGGGGAGGAGGCAGGCTGGGGGGCTGGGCGGTCGGGGGGCGCTGTCAGCGCGCCCCACCCGGCCCGCGGGCCGCGCACGCCGCCGGAACTCCCCGGCGCCTCCTTAAAAGCGGCCCCCGCGCGACTCTTTTCCCCCTTTTTGTTACATTGTAGGAGCGGAAAGAATGTCGGAGCGGGCCGCGGATGACGTCAGGGGGGAGCCGCGCCGAGCGGCGGCGGCGGCGGCGGGCGGAGCAGCGGCCGCCCGGCAGCAGCAGCAGCCTTCGCAGCCCCAGCGGCAGCAGCCGCCGCCGCGGCGCCCACGGCCGGAGGACTGCGGCCCCGGCGCCGCCTCCACCTCGGCCGCCGCTGCAATGGCGACCGTCGGGGAGCGCAGGCCCCTGCCTAGTCCCGAAGCGATGCTGGGACAGTCGTGGAATCTGTGGGTCGAGGCTTCCAAACTTCCTGGGAAGGACGGTGAGTGTCCACGCCCTCCTCTTCCCCACGCCCCCGGCTCCCCCATCCTCGCCTGTCTCCTCCCCTCCCCCCGGCCTGTGACCAGCCCCCTCGGGGGTCAGAGATGCTATCGCTCGGTTGGGGAACGCAGAGGTGCCCGCACCTACTCAGTGCGTGCGTGAGCGTGCGTCACACTCCCGGCCACTGACCTGCCTCTCCCCTCCTCCTGTGTGTGTGTATCTCCTAGGGACGGAATTGGACGAAAGTTTCAAGGAGTTTGGGAAAAACCGCGAAGTCATGGGGCTCTGTCGCGAAGGTGAGTCCAGCCCCCTGAAGGAGTTTATGCAAGCCCGGGGGAAGTTTCCTTGCCGGCTTCACCTGGGCGGGGAACTTGCGCCCACCTTACCCACTCCTCCCCACCATGAGAGGATGCTGCCTGAGGAGGAAGAAGCGGGAGGTCGGAGAGTTGGGAAAATCTGGCTTCCGGGGCTTCCTGTGATGGGGAGCATCCCAGAACCCTTCAGTGGAGGCCTGGCATGGTGCCGCAGGAGCAGCGTGGCTCGGTGATGAGCGTCGGGCACCTGCGTTGGGCTCAGGTCTGACCCCCTTTACGAAGAAACAGGACTGGAGCAAGGAGTGCTCGGCTTCCCAAAGCATTTCCACAGATGCTTTAAAGGGTTCTGGAAAGGAAACCTTGCCACCTGGAATTTTCTGCTGGCAATCAAAATGAATTTTGAACTTAAAAAAAAAAAATGACGGCTTGCCTGTGCAGCCTTATTTTTATGGAATTTAGGTTACAAAGGTTCAGCGGTATCATCACAACTGAGGAGCAGTTGGTCGGATTTTTTTGTGAGCTGCCAAGATCAGGGAGGGGAAAAGGCCAGAATTTTATATGGTGAAACAAGCCTTTAGTGCCTTAAAGGTGAAATCGGAGTCTAATTAATTATTAGTCAGTTTTTAATAAAACTGTTTGATTGAAGGATCCTCTAGGGAAATGGCTGTAGCTAAAGGTATGCCTCCAAATGAAAGGTCCGCTATCTAGAAACCGTCAGACTGTTCCTTCAGATTTCCTTTTTCCCTGAATAAGTCACCTTTGCTGTCTAATGCCTCTGTACACCGGTCAGAAAGGACTTTGGAGGCCAGTCAACTTTAGGTTCATTTCAAGTAACTTTTTTCGGTGGTACTATGGACAGGGCCTTGAGTGAAGTTTGGTATCCAAAATGTTGAGTTAGATTCTCCTCTGCAATTTTGTTTCTCACGTGTAGCCATTTATCTTGGCATAGTTATTGTCCAGGGCCCAAGAATAGGTAGAACTTTGGCTAGTGGAACATATTCAAGTCCAGAGTTGGCCCATTATTACTGTCTTCACATGTATTTCTTGTTTTTAGTGCCTGTCTTTTCTTCACATTCACTGTTTTGGTTTTTTGAATTGGCCACTTGTTGGCCTCTTGGCACTAGGAGAAAGAATAATTCCATTGGCAGCTCTCTGAGAGCTTCCAATTGGAACAGATTATAGAGCAAATTAGTTGATTTTGAAAATGAGAATTGCTGTTTGAGAGCAAAGGAAAGAGGGAAAGCACAGGACTTGCTGGCGATGTTGCAATAGGAAAAGTCAGTTGTTAGTCCGGTTTTAGTGTTGAATTGGCAGCCTGCCTGGACTTAAAAAATTAAAATCACTAGGTGGCAACTCTCATAGGAAGCAGTTGGAGTGGAGCTTTAGAGGACCTGACCCGCTCTTGTTCTTAGTTTTCATTCTCTGGGTGTGGATACATTTCCCATAAAGGGTTTCTAAATCTGTGTGAAAACAGTGTACTGATTATCAGTAATTTCCCTATAAGGTTAAGTGTATTAGTGTTTCATGGGGCAACTTGGTCTGGACTGAGACCCAATTAATTTAGTGGCCTGGACCCAGTTTTTGCTGTATTTGTTATTTTCTTCAGGACATATTCATTAGCAGGTTTTACCGTGAAGATCTCAGCCCTCTTAACTACCTTCTTGATGCACAAAAGGGTCCTGGATTTGGGTGTGTGTGCTTCTGACCTATCAGATTATTAGTGATTGTTAGGGGGTGCCTTTTTTTAAAGTTGCTCTAACCATTCAGAGGATGCTGAGGTGGTCGGGTCATCTGAAGCTCTGTCTGCCTGTTTCGAGACTGAAGTTTTTAATTCAGTCAGTTCTCAATTCATTTGTGACTGGATTTCCTGGGACAGCTTTAAAATCCAATCAGGAGAAGGTTCAGCACTCATGCAGTGGGCCTTTGTTTTTGGAACAAACAGCTTTTGTCAGGCGCTTAGGAAATGAAAATGCATTCTTAAAATTATCAAAAATTATTAGACAGTTATCCTTTGTCTTTGGTTATGATTATCTCCTACCAAGTTGAGAAGAAATAGGTAAATAAATTGATCCTATGAATGAAGCACTAAAAGTCCAAAACTCTCCATCTTGGAAGATGTCTAGGAATGTGGACTAGACGTCTTGAATTCTCCTCCAGTTCATGATTGAGGAGCTAGGGGTTAGAATCCTGGGTGTGAGAGTAGGTTGCCTAACTTTGAATTAGTTATTTCACCTCGCAGAATCTAGCTTTCCTTCTTCTTAGAAGGATGATAATACCTACTTCCCAAGGTGGTTGTAGGGGTTGAAGTTAGGTTAGATAACGTATTGAAAATGACGTACATACTAATACCTTTTAGCCATTTGAACTGCTGATAATTTGAGACCTGATTTCCTAATTTGATATTTATCTAAGTCAGGGGTTTTTAACCTGGGGTTTGAATGGGGTTCAGAGGGTCATAGTCTCCCTGAAATTGTATGCAAAACACTATGTATGTCCGCTTTCTAGGGCAAGTGTCCACAGCTCCTCTTGGATGCTCAAGGATCCCTCACATATCTTTATCCCCCAAATTCAAAACTGCTCATCTAAGACCTCTCTTTTCTCTCTTTTTCTTCTTGTAGCTTATTTTGTCCGATTCCCTCATGGCAAAACTGCCCAAGGGTTAATATGCTGTGGGAGAGGTAGCGATTATTTATTTAGATGGAAGTGAGGTTTTTTTGTTCTTTTTTTAAGATTTTATTGGGGAACTGGAGGTAGGGGAACAGCAAACAGCATTGGGGAATTGGGGAAGGGGAACAGGCAAGTTGCTGTCCCCTTGTTCCTCAGTCCATCTGTGGAGGGCGTCGCCTCACTGGCCCATGCCGGCATTATCCTTGTGTTCTTCCCAGGTGAGGCAGTCACTTGCCCGCCATTGGATGGCAGCTCACGCCAGCTGCTGGCCACTCACAGTTGCTCACAGCAGCTCACGGCAGCCCACTGCAGCAGGGGCTGCAGCCTATGCCGTCGCTGGCGACCCACGGCAGCCCAGCTCCAGGACGAGCCGGTGTCCACCATCTTAGCTACAGAGGGCGCAGAGTCACTGGCCCTAATGTGGGATCCGAACCGGGGCCCCACTGCTCAGAGCCGGTGTCCCAAGCCAACCCGAACCAACGTGCCACTCGGCCCGGCCCGGAAGTGAAATTATTTGTGGTTTAGCTGATGTATCATTCCCTCATCCTATTAGCATAGGTAGGCAGATGGTAGGATAAAATTTCAGTTACCTTTCAGAGGTCAATCAGTTTTTCATCTGCATCCTCATACTTTTATTTCCTTTGTTCTGCAATTTGTAACATTAGTTGATCATACAGTTGATTTTAGTGGAAAAAATTCATAATGTTGACTTCTTTCAAATGGCTAAACTCAGAAGACAGATTACCTTTTTTTCTAGGTGATTTGTGAAATTTTAGAGTTCACAAAATTGTTTAGATGAAATTGATTTGTATGAGTAACTGATTAAGGTTTCTGTATTAGTGCCTGAAGATTTAGGGAGCCTTTAAAAATGAAAACATTAAATGCCTTAATTTCATGGCAAATTAAAAAAATATATAGATAGATAAAGATATAGATATGTATATATAAGGTGTCCTTGTGGGAGTTAACATTGTAATTGGAAAATGATATTTTCTTTGGGATGCTGTCCATAACTTTTCTTAAGCCTGTTGTACAATATGCAAGTACCCTGGCCTTCCCCTTTCTGCATACACTATCACCATGTGGTAGCATGTATTATGTGATGGCCTTTCATTAGAATGTAAGCTCCCAGAGGACAGGGGCATGGCTGACTGAAATACATTTAGTTTCTGCGCAGTGTGTGTGCTTAGTAAATATATGCCCAAAAAATGAATTAATTGGGCTATCAGGAAGATTGAACAGAGTCACTCAAAGATGAGGGGTTCAAGTGACCAATTTTCAAAGGTACCGATTCTCTGGGGAGGTGTGCTTCATGGCTGCGAGGGAGGCCGGAGGCTGTCTTTCAGCACTTCCCATTGCCCTGTTCTGAGCCTAACACTCCATTTACACTTTCTAGAGAGTGCAGACAGGACATCACCTCCCTTATCTCTGATATTCAGGCAAGGGAGTAGGATGGCAACCAAGTATGATATCCACACTTGATGACAGGTGATTTTCCTGTCATAATAACAGGGACATAATGGAGCCCAGGGCAAGATGGAAAAGAGGCTGGTTGGCACCTACAGGCAGCTAGGTTTCAAAAAAAAAAAAAGACTAGGGAGGTAGGTAGCCTCAATCAACACAGAGTCAATGTAACAATACCAACTTTTTCTTTCCTAGGGAAAAAAATAGTTTATAGTTAACTGAAAATAAATAATAGGTGTTTGTGTGAAGTACTGTTAAAGTAACTACATTATAGGCATAAAACCCTCTCCCTGAAGTAAAGAACATTTTTACTTTTCTTTAGGGTTTCTCTTGTTTTTTCCCCCCAACTTTTGTCACGGACAATTTGAAATATACAAAAGTAGAGAAAATATTCTAATGAACCAGCCTCCTTGTATCTATCGTACAGCTTAAACAGCTGAGTCATGGCCCAAACTTGTATCATCTCTACCCCACTCCCCACACTGAATTAGTTTGAAGCATGTCCCAGACATGTCATTTCTTTTGGTTTTCTTTTTTTGTGTTTCCACAGACTTTAGCTTGTCTCCTGCAAAATGGAGCGTTAAAGTGCCCTGCACCTTCCTTTGAGGCAAGCCAGGCTGCCTTTTGGATCTCCCCCATGGGTGTGTAAGGGTTCTGCAGGTGGCAGTGCATGCAGTCGGCCTACATTTCAAGTGGAAGTCGAAACTAAGCCCCTGACAGGAATCACTGAGGTCCAGGTTCACTGGTCAGAATCACATTAGTGCACATTTAAGGAGTACTCAGGCGACTGGGTTGCAGATGGCCCACGCTTGATGCTCCCTGGATGAGCATTAGGGCCGCAGTGATGGGGACAGCATCCTTGCTGATAGTTCCTGTACGTAATCTGCTTGTACAGTCTGTACTAACCCAGGAGTGAAAGAGCCCCTGGAAACCTAGAGAGACGCTCAACTTCTACAGCAGGAAGTCTTTCTGATTATGGCACCTTAGCTGTTTTAATGCAAACTACAGCCTGTGGGCCAAATCCTGCCTGCAGACTAGCTAAGAATAGTTTTTACATTGTTGAATGGTTGGAATAAAAATTCAAAAGATGAAATCATGACGTGAAAAATATATAAAATTCAGATGCCAGTGTCCATAAGAAACATTTCATTGAACACAGCCACTGCCATTCATTTACTTAGGGTCTGCGGCTGCTATCTCCATATGATGGATAGCAGAGTTTAGTAGGTGCCACAGAACATACAGCCCACCAAGTCCAAAGCTCACTGCCTGGCCCGTTACAGAAAATGGGTGCTATTCCTACTCTAATGGGTTCGTTGTTAATGAAGAGAAGCACATTCTACAAAACGTGAATCTAGGACTCTTTGAACTTTCTGTTTTGAGAGGGTGAATCTTCAAAATAGTAAAATCCACTCTTCTTAAACCAAAAGTTTATTCAATAGTGAAGAAATGATGTTGAGCTAGAAGTGAATATATGGAGAGAGAAACAGTTTTGTGTAAGAAGGCCCCTATCCTGGTTTGCTGCTGTTAACTCGCTGCCGCTCTTCTAGGGCATGTTCCTGTTTCAGGGCTATTCAGATACAGGACACTGCAAAGCTGTTACTGTCCCAGCTTCCAAGAGCCTAGGACTCAGGATGTTGCTTGGCTTCTATTAAGCCCCTGGATGATATGTGAATATTCCAGTGAAAGAATCTGTATGGGATATTTGAAAGGTTACCTGCCTCACATTCTTCAGCATTTCTGTCCTTGAGCTGGCTCAGAAAGGGAAACCCTGCTGGAGGTCTTGGGGATTATAAGGTGGCTTCACCAGGACACAGATCTGCATTTTGGTTGATGAAGAGGGCACACGGAGTCCTTAGATCACACATCTTCGGTATTTTGTACTTGCTGGGAAGTGCAACACCTGGCACAATCCATGCTGAATTCCTCAACCCTCAAGGCTTCCCAGTTACTGGAAACCATGCTTGTTACTTGTAATAGGATGGGGTTCCCAAGTTGTACTCCATGTAGTTTGATTGGTTCTTGTAAACTCTGATCTCAGGAGGAAAGCACAAGGAATTTATGCATCATTATTGGGTTTGACTTACATCGTCTGTGGTCTCCCTTCTTCCTTATAAGGATATCCTGCTTCCTCATGTCCTCATCTTACAATGTTCCTGTATGTATGCGGACAGTTCAAGTTCCGTGAGAACTCTTCCTGTGTGCCAGCACAAGCTTTACCATATGTAATCTTCACAGCAAACCTTTGGTCTAGGTGTTACCAGTATCCCCATTTTACAGAGGAGGATACTGAGACTCAGAGAAGCGGGGCCTCAGTGAGATCAACAAGCATGTAAGAGGCCCTGTAACCTGGGTCTGCCTGACTCCGCAGCACACGTGCTTAGCCCTCTGCTGTGCTGTGCCGAGCCTAACTCCAGAAGCTGCACCTGCTTCCCATGAACTTGAGCAAGTGGCTGCAACCTTTGTTTTTTCATCCTTGGCTATACCTGCTGACCTTTACCAAAAAAAAAGAAAAAAAATTTAAGTAAAAATATCAGAGCCTTTTCCTTGCTGTGCCTTACAACAGTCTGTATGTTGTATTTAGCAGTTCTTTTAGCAAATCTTTTCTTTGAGGGGGAGAGGAAGCATGCAGCTTGTATTAGAAGTAATTGGCTTTTAAAAAAAGATGAAATGAAAGCTAAGGTGGTAGCAGATAGCAAACAATCATCTGGGATTTGTGCCATTAAAAAACCCTTTAAAAAAGGAGAAGTGAAGTTGCACTATTTAAACAGCATTCAGTGCAAGATTGCTTTTAATCACGTTGACATTAAAAGTTTATGGCATTATTTCTAATAAATGTGCCCCTCTGATTATTAAAGTATTTTTTGATTGAGGTTCTAAGGAGAAAAAGAAGCCTGTTAGTAGACTTAACAGTTGGTGTTACTGTACTTTGGAGAGAAAGGCAGAGGATTACATTTATATTCATCTTGTACAGCAGGGATTATTCTAAATGAGCAAGAGAAGGAGAAGAATGGTTTTTGCATTTCAGACACTCATAACATAAAACTAGATTAAGTGTTCTTGTTCTTTGTAATAAAGACCCTGCTAACATGAAATGCTTTTTCTCTTCTATGTAAGCTCATGGCAAGTAAAAAGGAATAGTTTATTATCAATTAGATTCACAATCTTAAAACAGAAAATAGTCCCCTCCCAGGTTATAAGATGTTTCACACAATCCTGAATTCTAATAATGCAGTAGGAAAAAGAAAAAGTAGAATGCTTTTAGCCAATGGTCCGTAGGCTTTTACATTTTAAGCCAGAAAGTTTCTGCAATAAACTGGGGACCAAACATAGGGTTGCTAGCATTTTATAATAGATATAATTAGATACATATATAATTCTTACCACCATAAAAGTATGAGGGCTATTTTGAATAAAGGACAGTCCTTTAAATTTGAAGAATGTTTAGGTTTAGGGAAGACTCTTTGTATTGTCCTTATTTTTCTCTTTTCTTTTTGGACTTGTTGGAGATCGGTATGTATTTTGGTGTTTGAGAACCACTGCTTTAAATCACCTTCCTAAAGCATCTTTCACGCAACCTTGCTTCTGTGTGCTATTAGTAGGGGTTACTCAGAGAAGGGGTTTCATATGCTAAGTGTGCAAAAGATAACTTGAAGAGGGAGGCAGTACTAGGAACTCCAGTTCTGGAGTTAGTCAGATGGGTTCAGATCTCATCTCTAGTAGATAAAGAACTTGAGGGAAATTCCATAGCTTTGCTAAGCCTCAGTTAACTTACCTGTAAAATGGGAATAGTGGTGGTACCTCATAGTGGTTGGGAGGATTAAATGGTATAATGCAGGTCCAGCGCTTTGTACAGTGCCTGGCAGAGTAACTGTTCAATAAACGTTAGTTGCTAATGCTATTATTTTTATCAGTGAGAATACAGTGTCATGAGCAGGCCTCTAATCAGGAGGACAGCCAGGACTCTCAGGGGAGCAGCAGGAAGTGAAATGCCAGCTTTCTGTTAGCAGGCAGTATGTAGACAGTGAGAGGAAACCTCAGCATGCTCAGGATAGTAGACAGGAGGAGTACATGAACTTCAGTTTCACACGTTCCTGGATTTAGTGGAAATGAGAAGTGGGAGTTGACATTTCTTGTTTCCTCCTTTAGTCGTCTCTGTTGACTTACAGAGAGAAGCCCGATGTGGGGATTTTCCTTCCCCAGCGTGTAGAGTTGTGCTTGCTCCTGTTCAGAAGCCTTTGGTTTGTGTTTCTTTAGATAGCTTCTTGTAATGTTTTACAAACCTTTTATTCTGGGCAAGAAGGGTAAATTATAGCCAACAGAATAAAGTCATCCTTTCTAAGTTGGGTATTGGATCAGAAATAACTGAGGCTACGATTATATGGCTTTATGTGTGCGTGGTGGTAGTCATGGGGTTTTCTGTCTGATGAGGGAATTTAGAAAATTGCTTTTCAATTCTTGGAAATTTACGTTTAACTAGAAGCAGTTCTCCATTTAAGTTATCTTGTTCTCTTTGGCAACTATATAGACAGATATTTTATAATGGGAAAAAAATTAGTATTATTATTGAAGTTAATACGTACTTATTGTAAAGATTGTACTGATAATGGAAGTATGGAATATGAAAGCCTTCATTCTGTATAACCCCACTCTGGACCAATTTTCAATCTTCAGTTACAGGACTTGGACTTAGGGCACTTCATACTTGACCGGGGTCGCCCATGTAACCACTTTGAGCACTTATTGACAGGCAGGACTGAAATTTACCAGCCTGGTCATTTTCACTTCCTGACACTCTTCAGACCCTGTCATTGGGCAGGCCTCAGGATAATTTGTCCAGTGGATTCCTGCCTCAAAAATCCTCTGGTTATTTCACCTTAATTCGTTTAGCTTTTAGCTCACAAACATTCGACAGGTGCATTCTCAGTGCCCTGTGCTGGGCTGGAATCTGAGGGCACAACTGCAAACAAGGTGAGGCACAGCCCTACCTCCAGTTCAGGCATTTGGTTAGCAAATATTTATGGAGTTAGTTGTCCACAAAGTGCCAGGTTCTCTGATGGGTGTTGGGATAGAGTGACACAAGTCAGAAAAAGCCCCTGCCCTCTAGTGAAGTGAGACGCAGTAAATACACAAACATTTTTCAAGGACATTGAGTGCTGCAAAGTCAATAGAGTAGGCTAATGAGTTGGGAGTGGGGGGAGGGGGGTTCTAGCTACCATGACCAGGAAGGCATTTCTGAGAATTGAACGTTTAAGCTGAGCTCTGAATGATGAGAGAAAAGTGGCCACTGGATCATCTGGGTGGAGGAGAAAGTATGTTTCAAGCAGAAGGAAAAAGCAAATACATGGCTGAGATGGGACTGGAGAAGAGTGGAGGGAAATGAGGCTCATGAAGTTGAGATCACAGAGGCTAAGGTCAGGAATTTGGTTGTATCCTAAGGGTAATGGGAGCCTGCTGGGGGCGGGTAGCTTCAGCTGGGGAGTGGCCTGATGTGTGAAGACCACTGGCTGTTGTATGGTGAATGGATTGGGGGCAGGGGTAAGGACTCAAAGAGTAGGTGAGAGGCAGTGGTGACTTAGATGATGCAGAGAGGTTGCCCTGTTAAGGATGTGTTTTGGAGGAGGATTTGACATGATTTCGTGAAGACCTGGATGAGGATGAGGGAGAAAGGTAAGGATTGGGATCTGAGGCTTGAGAGCCCAGTGGTACCATCAAATGAGCCAAGGAATGGCAGAGAGTGGAGACTCGGGTCAGGAGCTCTGCTTTGGGCCATCCTGTGTTTGATGTACTTACTGGGTGTTTGTGTGCAGCTGTGGCATCGGCAGGTGAATGGAGACCCTGGGTGACTGTGCCTCATCAGTGTACAGAGGGCATCGGAAGCTGCGGGAGGGGGACATTCCAATACTGTGAGAAGAGAAGCAAGGGCTGAGTCCTCACTGAGGGTGGTGGTGAGGAGGGATCTGCAGAAGAGCGGAGGGACCTCCACTGAGGTGCGAAGGGAAACCAGGGGAGTGTGGTGGTGTAGAATTCAAGAGAAGAACTGCATTGAGTGAGGCGCGATCGCCTGTGTCAGGTGCTGCTGGGAAGTAGAGGAGAGCCAGGCCAGGGAATTGGTCTGTGGCTTTGGCAGTATAGAGGTCATTACTGACCTTATCACGAGAGCTGGGCTGCAGAGCCTGATTAAAGAAGGCTGTAAGGACTGGAGCTGAGGAAGTGGAGAGGGCAAGTGGAGGCAGCTCTTCAAAGGGCTTTGCTTTGAAAGAGAAGGGAGGAATGAGGCAATGGCAGGATAGGGGCATGGATAAAGGGGATAAAGGGAAGGTTTATTTTGTTTTGTTTTATTTATTGTGCACAGTATTAGGAACATGTTTGTCTGCCCTCTGGAAATGATCCAAGAGTGAGGAATAATTGAGCTCGTGTGAGAGAATGGATAATCACCAGGATAATACCTTGATTGGGGGAAATTGGGGAAAGGGGTGGGATTCAGAACCCAAGTGAATGTGTCAGTTTTGGATAAAATCATAGACTTCCTTCTGTTGTAATGAGAGGAAAAGCATGTGGGTCAGTTGCAGGTAGGTAGGGACTGAGAATTGTGGGAAGATACGGTAGGTAGTTCTTTCCTGTCATTTCTGTGAAGTCAGAAGTTAGGAGGTCATCAGTTGAGAGAGAATAAGGGGAAGAATTTTGTGTGTCTTTTTCTCAAAACAGAAGGATAGCCAAGTAGACAGGCTTTCACGTACCCTTTAGAGGCCTAGTGCAATTAGAAGAAAACCTGAATTTTCCTTTAAGGCCTGGGAGGTTTTGGGTGGTGGTAGTGAGAGCCCAGAAAATCAGGAATCTCCACAACCTGTGGTGGACTGCTGTCAGCACGGAGCAGGGAAGCAGGGAACAGGTAAGGAAGGCTCCCTGGGGGAGGAGGGGTCATCTCTGGGAGGGGAGCCTGGAACTTGGCTGTAGCCCTGAGGTGAGTAGTGGAGGGCAGGTGATGGAGCTGGATGCAGCAGGAGGCACGTCATCCCAGAAAAGCAGTTTGTGCTTCGTCCAGAGGGTGGGCTTTGGAAGAACACTGCACTAGCAATGTGGAAATTGATTTGGTAGCGGCCAGAATAGAAGTTGGGGGCCTCCTTAGTGTGAAATCCTCAAGTGTCCAGGTAATGATAAACTGAGGATTATTTCCTCCAGATAAAACCCTTTAATGGTTTCTGTTTGTTTGCATTCAGTTTATTCAGCATGTATTTCTTGAGCTCCTACTTTGTGCTAGTTATTCACATTTTCAGAAAAACAGCCAACATTCTAGAACTGCCCTCATCAAACTTTTATTTTAGTGGGGAAACAGGCAACAATTTTTTTTAAATTTATTTTTTATTGTGAAATAAACATTTTTTAAATTAGTTTCAGCTGTACAACACAGTGCAACAGTTATACTTTTTACCCCTCAAAGTGACAACCCCCCTCCCCCAATCCACTGCCCCACTCGCCCCCCATATCATACATATCTATTACAAATCCCTTGACTCCACTC
>NW_017731928.1:869913-870826 GCF_001890085.2 Hipposideros armiger | reverse complement strand
TTTAACTATATTAATTCTTCCTATCCATGAACATGGTATGTATTTCCATTTATTTGTATCTTCTTTGATTTCTCTCTTCAATGGCTTATTATTTTCTGAGTACAGATCTTTTACTTCCTTGGTTAAATTTATTCCTAGGTATTTTATTGTTTTTGAAGTAATTCTCAACGGGATTGCTTTCCTGATTTCTTCTTCTCATAGTTTATTATTGGTGTATACAATGAAACTGATTTCTGAATGTTAATTTTGTATACTGCTACCTTACTAAATTCATTTATCAGTTCTAACAGTTTTTTTTGGTGGAGTCTTTGGGATTCTCTCTATATAGTATCACGTCATCTGCATATAATGACAATTTTACTTCTTCCTTTCGAATTTGGATGCCTTTTATTTCATTTTCTTGTCTGATTGCTGTGGGTAGAACTTCCAGAACTATGTTGAATGGAAGTGGTGAAAGTGGGCAGCCTTGTCTTGTTCCTGATCTTAAGGGGAACGCTTTTAGCCTTTCCCCTTTGAGTACGATATTTACTGTGGGCTTATTATATATGACCTTTATTATGTTGAGATATGATCCTACTATTCCCACTTTGCTAAGTGTTTTGATCATAAATGGCTGCTGGATTTTGTCAAATGCTTTTTCTGCATCTATTGATATGATCATATGATTTTTATTTTTCATTTTGTTAATGTGATGTATTGCATTAATTGATTTGCGGATATTGAACCAACCTTGCATACCAGGAATGAATCCCACTTGATCGTGGTGTATGATCTTTTGAATGTGATGCTGAATTCAGTTTGCTAGTATTTTGTTGAGGATTTTTGCATCTGTTCATTAATGATATCGGCCTGTAGTTTTGGGGGTTTTTTTTGTAATATCTTTGTCTGATTTTGGGATCAGAGTAATAGTGGC
>NW_017731928.1:834631-868800 GCF_001890085.2 Hipposideros armiger | reverse complement strand
TATGTCCTCTTGTTGAATTGATCCTTTTAATATTATGTAGTGCCCTTCTTTGTCTTTTATTGTAGTCTTCATTTTAAAGTCTGTTTTGGCTGAAATAAATATTGCTACTCCCGCTTTTTTCTTATTTCCAGTTGCGTGAAATATTTTATTCCATCCCTTTACCTTCAGTCTCTGTGTGTCTTTTGATCTGAGATGAGTCTCTTGGAAAAACAGCATATGCGTGGATCCTGTTTTCTTATCCACTCAGCCACTCTGTGTCTTTTGATTGGAGCATTTAATCCATTCACATTTAAAGTGATTATTGATAGGTGCATATGTATTACCATTTTGTTATTTGTATTTCTGGTCTTCCTGGGTTAGCTTGTTTTCCCCTTTCTTCTGTTTAAAAAAGCCCTTTTAACATTTCCTGCAATGCTGGCTTGGTGGTAATGAATTTTTTTAGCTTATTCTTTTCTGAGAAACTGCTTATCTCTCCTTCAATTTTAAGTGGTAGCCGTGCTGGGTAGAGCAATCTTGGTTTTAGGCCTTTATTTTGCGTCACGTTGAATATTTCTTGCCACTCCCTTCTCGCCTGCAGAGTTTGTGTGGAAAAGTCAGCTGTTAGTCTTATAGGAGTTCCTTTGTATGTAATCTGCTGTCTTTGTCTTGCTGCTTTCAGGATCCTGTCTTTGTCTTGAACCTTTGCCATTTTTACTATAATATGTCTTGGTGTGGACCTGTTTGGTTTTTCAGCTTGTTTGGAACTTTCTGCACTTCCTGGGCTTGTAAGTTGATTTCCTTCACCAGGGTAGGGAAGTTCTCAGTCATTATTTCTTCAAATACATTCTCGATCCCCTGCTTCTTCTCTTCTCCTTCTGGTGTTCCTATGATGCGAATGTTGTTGCGCTTGATGTTGTCCCACAGGTCTCTTACACTATTTTCATTGTTTTTTATTCTTTTATCTTTTTGTTGTTCCAAGTGGGTGATTTCTGCTATTTTGTTTTCTAAATCACTGACCCAACCCTCTGCTTCATCTAATCTACTGGTGATTCCTTTGAGTGTGTTCATTTCAGTTATTGTATTCTTTAGTTCTAACTGGTTGTTTTTTATGATTTTCTATCCTTCTTTATGTCCTCCTTAAGTTCCTGAAACATTCTTACCATCAGTGTTCTAAACTCTGTCTCTGAAAGGTTGGCTACCTCTGTTTCATTTAGTTCCATTTCTAGAGGTTTCTTCTCATCTTTTACGTAGGACATGTTTCTTTGTTTCTTCATTCTGGCTGTCGCTCTGTGATTGCTTCGATGTATTAGATAGATCACCTTGTAAAAAGCCATCTCCGCGGCTGCCCATGCCTTCGCTGCAGGATGTGAAATCGAGACAGGCAACAATTTAAAGAGAATAGTGAAATATATGTTAGGTGGTGATGAGTTTCTGGAGAAAAATCAAAAGTAGAAGAATACAGTTTAAGAGGGTGAGAAGGGGTTTTCTGAACGAAGGCTTGTGAGATACGAAGGCCCGAGCCATGTGGATACCCTGAATGAGCCTCAGGCAGAAGGGACGACAAACCCAAAGGCCCTGCTGGGAGAGGACCCAGGGGCCTCTGATGAACCGCAGGGCCCAGGGCGGTTGGAGGAGTGTGAGTAGGGGAGCCATAATAGTAGTAGAAGTCCCATGCTGTGGGTTTGGGAGTGAGTTGAGGAGGTGGATCACATAGGGCCTGAGCCTGTTGAAAATTCGGTTTCCTTTCCTGTGACCCACAGGCTCTGCTCAGTTGGTCTCTGCCAAGCTGTCCACCCTCCTCATTGTCCATTTTTCCCTTTGACTGCTGTGCCTCGGCTTCACTGGCCTCTTCCCCTTCCATTCCTCGCGCACACTGGGCTCCTTCCTGGGCTCTTTCCCACTCTAACTCCTTGCATATGCTAGTCCCTCTACCTGGGCCATTGCTTCTCTTGCCCCCACCCCTGCCTGAGTTCAGGTGTCACCTTCTTAAAGGGCTCTCCACATGGCTATTTCGCTTTATAGCCCTTAGCAAAGATTATTCAGTAGTATCTTGTGTTGATATAAAGCAAGCTATTACTCTTGCTAAAATGTCTCATTACTGTTATATTTGGGGTTTAAATGTCTGGTAGAATGAATTATTATGAGAAGTTTTTACATAGACCTCGGCTCAATTTGCAAAATTGACCTAAAGGGGAAAACAATATAAACTTCCCACTAATGCTATGCTTTGGCTTCTTGTGGGGGCAGGGTGGTAGTGTTCACTGCACTATCATTTAATTCCCTTGTCGATGTTAAGTTTGACAGAGCACTGTTCATCTCTGTTCGCAGAGTTCTAGCACCCTCTTTTTAGGGGAGTAACTTATGCTGTGAGGAGACAGATGGTTTGGGCTTTGGGATGACTGGTTATGTGTGACTGAATGACACTGTGCCTGAATCCCTGTTACGTCATTGGGGCTTCTTTCCCAGGATCAACTCTGTGCTTTTGTCGGCCTCTAAATGGGAAAGTTAGTTTCTCCCTTCCCCATATTCCTGTTTGTAGGCCTTTTTCTGTTTACTCTGATGAACTGCTGTACTGGAGACAGGCTGAGAGTTTGCTGTTGATTTATGTGCCACACTTTCTATTCCTCTCCCCTTAGTTAGCCCCATGTCTGATGAGCTTTTCATTGTTAACTGGCAGCTGCGGTGACCATTCCTTTACAAGATCTTGTGTTCAGTAGATGTTTTCTTAAAAGCTGGTGGCTGTTGATGAAAATAATCTGTGGTGAGAATTTATAATCTATCCATGAGTTAGAGTCATTGAAGATGTAGTGATGCCTGGGTGACAAATAAAACAACTAATTTTTTTTATAATTTAAAAACCAAACCACCCAGATAGATTAATAAAGTTGGTAAGCATGAGTACTCATCAGGTGCCAGGTAAGTCTGAAGAAATTTCACGGAGATCATCTTTTTTCCTCACTCGTAATCCTGAAGTAAAAACAGCTCCTTAAATACAGGATTTTGATAGATGGCATTTAAGAAGTATGAAAACAGGTCAAATCCTGATAGCTATATGGTTTGCTTACCTGTTTTTTTATTTAAGAGTGGGAAAATGCTTTTAGGAAGTATTTGGGAGCTTGAAAAATGAAGCATCTTAGCCAGGACCTGGTAGTGAGTAATAGTAATAATAGTGGCTCTCATGATTGGAGCACTTCCTGTGTGTTAGCCACTGTACTAAGCGCTTTACATGATGCCTCACTTAATCCTTACTATGGTGCTGCGAAGCAGGTACTTATCCCCATTTTAAAGATGAAAAAACCAAGTCCCAGGGAAGTTAACTTGTCGCAAATCACACAGTTTGTAATTGGCAAAGCTGGGATTTCTGGTCTGGATAACTTGAAAGCCAGATGGTTCCCTGATTTGTCAAATTAAAAGTGGCTAATTTCTGCTTGTAGAGCTGCCATTTATGAGAGGACACTTGGAATAGGCTTTAATTTATTGGTAAACAAAGGATCAACACATTCTGGAGAGCACTTTAAAATCAAGGTTGGTGTTTTAGGGAATAGCAGCCGCTGTGAAGGTCTGGTGGGGAGAGTGGGGGTGTCATCTACGAACTTAGGACTTAAAACCTTGGGGGGAGGGGCGGGTGTGTGCCTGCACACTTGGAAGGATTCATTTAAAAGCCATAGTGTGGGGCCAGCCAAGTGGCATGTTGGTTGGGAGCTGGCTTGGGATGCCAGAGGGCACCGGTTCGGATCCCACATTTGAGGGCCGGTGACACTGCCCTCTACAGCTAAGATGCTGAACAACAGCTCAACCTGGAGCTGGGCTGCCGTGAGTCGCCAGCGACGGCATAGGCTGCAACCCCTGCTGCAGTGGGCTGCCATAAGCTACCGTGTGTAGCCAGCAGCCAGCGTGAGCGGCCAGCAGCCGCAGTGAGCGGCTGTCCAGAAGCCTGCGACTGATCCTGCCTCGCCGGGAGGAGCGCAATGATGGTGCCAACTTGGGCCAGTGAGGCAGAGTCCTCCACAACTAGACTGGAGAACAAAAGGACAGCAACTTGTCTGTACCCCTTCCCCCAATTCCCCAGCACTGTTCCCATCCCCCAGTTCCCCAATAAAAAATCTTAAAAAAAAAAAGTCATAGTGTGTGTAATTTGTAGAATGTGTGGTGGAGAAGTGATTGACTCTCAGAAAGCATATCCTAGTAGTGTGTTAGCTGAAACAGGTAGTGATAATTTAGAAGTTTCTTAAACATAACAGGAAAGTGACTTGTATGCCTAAAAACAGGGTTTTCAGCTGAGAAGATAAACACAGCAACAACCCTTTATAATAATGTATAGAGATACTTTGTAATGCAGAAGTTATCCAGGAGTCTTTCTTTTGAAAATTGAGGTCACTAATTTTTACTGTCTCATTCACCAAACTCTCACTCAACTCATTCTAGTTGATATTAAGTAGCTAAATTGATTGATCTGACCTCTCATTGTCCCCCTCCCCCCATTGCACCCTCTCTCCTTGTTGCTTGTTGTGATGATGGTGCTTCCCAAAAGTGAGATAGGTTACAACAACAAAACTTTCCATCAGATATTTTTCTTTGCTTTGATCATGATGCATTGCTGTGGTCTTGCTTATGTGTGACAGGACAGGCACAAGGCAAATGGAGGTTTGAGTGAAAGCCAGGCCAGCCCCTCCTAGCATCCTGCCTGCTCTGTGCACAGTGGGCTCACAGGGCCTGTTGTTAGTGAAGCAGCTGACAAGCAGTGGAGAGATGATTGAGAGGCTCCCCATCCATCCACAGGAACTGGGACCCACCTGCTCAATAGCTTCCCACAGGAATCTAGGGTTTTACATGGTTATGACTAAATTGGACTTAATTTGGTTTTTTTATGGGAAAAAATAGGTCTTAATGTATGTTTTAATGGTTTTCCAATAGTTCTGATTACTTTGAGAGGTCAGACTTGTTTTTGGTAAAATTTAGCAGCCCCTGTCCAGAGACAGCTTTTCCTTCCATTTTAAAAGATAACAAGTTTTTACTTTTATTTCCAAATGCCCAGGAAATTTTAAGTGCTGTCAGTTTTATGAAAAGGGAATTAGGGAGTGAGTAGGGAGTGTGTCTCGCAAGTTGTTGGTTTGGCATCATCACTCGAGCTCTTATTTGCCTGATGAAAATATCTCGTAATAAGATCCTTTGTGTGCAGCCCCTGCCCAGCTTTCCCTGGAAGGTCTTGGCCATAATTATTGTCTATATCTGGGCAGTCAAATGAGGAGAGGAGCCAGAGTCAAAGAACAGCCACCTGACCTTTCTCAAATCCCAGAGTTTAAAATTTGGGGTGGGTTCTGACATACCCCTATTGCTTAAGGATTTTGGTACCAAGTTTTAAGACACTGGGCAGGTGGAGACATAGTAAGAGCTGGCTTGTGTGTTGATTTTGTTAAATATAGCTATTGATACCTGTAGGGCACGGGAGAGCAGAACAGTGCTGTTGCAGAGAACTGCTAAGGAATTGAAGTGCAACACAGGCGAGTCTAGAAGAGGTGCCTTAAAGTGGAATCAGTGATGTAGATAGTAGTGGAAGTTCTTACTTCTTGTTTCCACTGATGATCTTCTCTCTTATAAGCAGCACCCGAAAAAGTGGAGGGGAAAGCATGTAGCTTAATTACTCAGAATTGTAACTTAGCTCTGATAAGGGTTTTGTGAGCAATGTCTGTGGATACCCATGTGTGGAATCAATGCTTACAGGGTGTCAGGAAGGAGAAGCCCTGAGGACCAGAGAGGGCGCTCGTGGGCTTTCTCTCGCTGCAGAAAACAAGCCAGACCCCTGGCCTGTGAGGCCCTGAGGAGACTGACTGACTCAGTGTTCCCTTTTCCTTAAGGCCTTTTTGCCATCTTTTCAAAAAGAAGGCACATCGGGCGCTCTCTCTCTGTTTTTGTGTGTGTGTGTGTGTTTTTTTTTTTTTTGCTTTGTTTTCAACCCTCTTAACTGTATTTCTTCTGATTTAGGTTGTCTTTTTTTGTATACCTACACCCTTTTTAAATTGCCTCCATACTCCCCTAACTCTTACTTTAGGAAGAGTTCACATTAAATCCTGCTCTCTAATGTCACAACGTGGGTGACAGATGTAAATTGCGACTGCGGTAAACCTGTGTCAAAGGAAAGAAAAGCCTGAAATGCAGAAGTGGAAGTAGACACATGAAGAATTAATGCATAGATTTTGAATTCGGGGTTCTCAAGCTGGATTTATTGAAGCAATGGGAGGTTTTTGAACCCCTTCATGGATGCATTTAAAGTGTTGTCTTATTTGCATAAGTACAGTTTTCTAGGGGGAGATAATATACAATTGAACAAATGTTCGAAGGCCTCGTGTGTGACCTCGTAGTGTTCAGCACCACCGATGAAAATACCCAACATCTTTTTGAAGAGCATAGCAAGTCTCCGTTATTGTTTTATTTGTAGTAATTAAAGCAGGTTTTTTGTTGTTGTTCAAGTTCCCATATTCAAGATGATTTTTTAAAAATTTCTTCTTTGGTTTCTCAAGTGTTTGATTTGCTTAATTAATGCTTTCACAGCAATATTCTTTTAATTTTCATTAGAAACAGGCTGTGTTCTGGCTGCTTTAAGGATTAAGAGTCATAAGTGGGCCAGGCTGAGATGACAGCCGGTTTTGGTCATAGTGATACCTTGTGGACTTGCATCCTTTCGATAGGTAGATAAAAAGTTCAATCCTACCTGAAGGTTTATAACTGAACCTGTCTATAAAGTAAGGGCAAATGAGGGACAGACTTCAGGACACGAGGCAGCAGCCAGGGTGTTCTTTCTGAAACTCACATCTAACAGTAAATAATAAATATTGCTTAAACGGCTGCTCTTGCTTAACTGACTCCCGATCCCCACTACCCTCAGGGTAAAGCTACCACTACTTCTTGTGGCTGGAGAGGTTCTTTGCCCAGGGCCACCACAGCCCCTTATCTCTTCGCTTCAGGTTATGTGCAGTCTCCACGCAGGGACAGTGGCCCCTCTCCCCAGACACCCGCCTCCTCCCTGCTCCCTTCCCCCAACCCATTTCTTCAGCAGAAGGAAAGTTAGCCCTGGTCTCTCAGGTGCAGTCCTGACATGAGTCCTTGCAGGCAGCCTTCCCTGCCCCAGCCCGGCTTCTGCTGCAGCGTGCTCTTTGTGTTCAGCTCAAGGAGATCTTCACGTGTCACCACCTATAGCTCAGCTGAAGTTTTTTTTTAACTACTGCATAGTATTTTCTATTATGAATATTGCTGTGGTTGTTTAAACTCGCCCTCTATGGATGAATATTTAGGCCGGTGGCACTTTTGCTGTTTTTACCAACACTGCTACAGTTAAAATACTTTTCTTTTTTTAAAAAAAGATTTTCTATTGGGGAAGGGGAACAGCCAAGTTGTTGTTCTTCAATCTTTGTTGTGGAGGGTGCAGCAAGCTCAGCTCCAAGTCCTGTTGCCATCCGGCCGCCTGTCGGCAGCTCGGGGCCACTCAGCGCAAGGTGCTGTGTTCAATCTTAGTTGCGGGGGGGGGGGCCAGCTCACCATCCCATGCAGGAATTGAACTGGCATCCTTGTTGTTAGGAGCACGTGCTCTCACCAGCTGAGCCATCCTGCCGCCTGTTGGGGCTTGTGGGAATCGAACCCGCAACTCTGTTGCTCAGAGCTCGCACTCTTAACCAACTGAGCCACTCGGCCAGCCCCTAAAATACTTTACAAGGTTTTTACCACTAGTGAAATGTTTGTCTGCTTGTTTATTTTGTAAATAAACAGACAAATGGAGGGTATATTTAAGTAGATAAAGGCAGCGTACCCTTCATAATGGCTTTTCAAGTGTCAGAGGTGCATCGAGGTGACAGAAAAGCATGTGGATGGCTGGGGGCACACCTCCTTTGTCTCAGAGTCTGTCTCTCCTTAAGGAGCTGGCAGGACCCAGCTTTTCCCATTTTCCTTCTCCCTAAGTTTTGGGCTGTTGAAACTGCAGTCTTCTGTCCTGTGGAAACTCAGAGCCCTGTGAATTGAAAATACAGTGCGCCCTTCAAAGTGTTGTTAAAAGAAGAATTAATTATAGGCTTTCTGGCTACAAAAATGTTCCTCATCTGAGAATCACAATGTACCTAGGATATTCGTTCTTTAATTCACACAAAATCTGGGGTATAATTTTTTGCCATTTTATTGTTGACTTTCTTCCTCTGCCCTGCATGCCCTGGTCTCCACAGTCTCAAACAAAGGGCAAGAGCAGTTTTCTGCTTCCTTGAAAAATGTCCATGATGAATGAACTGTACATCTCATAACAGGATTTGGGGTTCAGTAAGGAACACAATAATCAGTGACTGTAGTCTCAGCTACTTTTCTTTTACAAAAAGATGAGATGTGGCAGTCTCCCTTGACATCTCACTTGATGAAATTATATTCTTTATTGGGTATTGAAATAAACTTGTGCAAAGTGGTTTCTTAAATAACCTTTCTGGGGAGGGGGTAATGGTTCCTGCTGAAGGTTCTTGGCACCTCA
This sequence comes from Hipposideros armiger, assembly GCF_001890085.2. Classification (NCBI taxonomy): domain Eukaryota; kingdom Metazoa; phylum Chordata; class Mammalia; order Chiroptera; family Hipposideridae; genus Hipposideros; species Hipposideros armiger. Next base: position 860,321 of record NW_017731928.1, on the reverse strand, counting down.
CACACAGCTATTGCAGGGAGTGGCTAGTTTATGTTTTTTTCTTAATATTTATTTTACGATAGAACCCTCAGTTTTCAAAAAAAGTAATTGTAATTGGAAGTTGGGTGGTTGATTCATGAACAGATTTTACGCTTGTAAAGCACCTGATGCCCATCCTTATTTTCAGAATCATCAGTTGCCTTAACTCCTTTGCAGCGAATGGCTAACTTGACACTTTGTACTGAGAAGCCAAAAACCAATTTCTCCAGGATATGGGGCAGCCTGAAAGCCACCACCCCCTTGTGTCCTCCTGCCAGCTGGCAGCCTCTTGCACCTCCCAGAGCCTCTTCATCCCTGCCTACTCGGAGGCTGTGATTGAGTCCGGCCTCTTTGGTGTGCTGTGTGCTGAAGTTTTGCCGCTTCTGGGAAGAGAGTTCTCAGAGAGAAAGAATTGCCTGGTTCTCTGGGTTCTTGGGGAGCAGGGGATGTTTTTGTTTTTGTTTGTGCGTATGGAAACGACTCTTTGAACAATGGATAGAGAAGTCAGAAATTAGACTGTCGTCCTCCTTGCACACCCCTTTGCAGAGATTAAGGGGGATGGTGGAGCACTGCGAAAGTGACGGCCTGTGTGAGAGGCAGGAAGGGAACTGAGCGTGAAATGAAGAATGTCATGTCCTGGTGACTCAGTTTTTAGGTACTTCCTCTCTAGGTTCCTGTAATCACACCAGGAGTGTTGCAGGGTGTTGATGCGTGTGGTGGAGCAGCACCTCATTTCCTGGGTTATACTCCCTGTTGCATCACTTCCCTGCTCACCTGGGCAAGTTACTTAACACCTCCTAGCGTCAGTATCCCCACAAGTGGCATGTACTGGTAGCATTTTCCCCATAGGGCCATTTTGAGGGTGCTTTAATTAATGCAGGGTTTCTCAAGCTCAGTGCTACTGAAATTTGGGGCCAGGCAATTTTTGTTATGGGGGAATGTCCTGTGCGTTATAGGATGCTTAGCAACATCTCTGGCCTCTATCACTGGATGCCAGCAGCACCACTCCAGTTGTTATAGCTAAAAATGTCTCTAAATATTGTCAATGAAGGGAGGAGCATAGTTGCCCCCAGTTTAATGTATGTAAAGCCCCTCGCTCAGTCCTTGGTGCATAGGAATGTTCTTCAGTGCATACGGGAGGTACTTGATAAATTGTTATAAATGAATGAATGAATGTTGGTGTTGCCGGTCTTAGGCTGTTGAAAGAGTGCTAGCTAGGTCCTTCCTTAGAAATCACATTATGGAGGAGATCCCTTATTGCGATTCTGTGGCCCTGCAGTAACTAAATCTCCTGGGTGGCTACCACGAGGAGCACTCCCTCTCCATCGAAATTTCTCTGAGGTTGCACAGCAACACCTAGCAAGTACCAGAGTAGTTATTACTGTCTATCTTTAATTCCAAGACACCCGTTTTCTCTTATTTCAATATTCCTGAAATCGGAATGGATTATAAAATCGAAGGGTACATTATTCTTCCCCAAAGGCTGAGACTGACACACATTTGATGGCAGCTTTGAAATTAAAGAATGTGGGATTTCTGTGAATGTTTGGGCTTTGAAAATGGAGCACTTCACGGGCAAAAGCCCTCTTGCCGTTGTTTTTTCCCAGTGCTCAGCACAGTATCTCAAATGTTCGAACAGCCTGCACTTTCCAGGGTTCTGTTGTGATAGCCATAAACTGCCGTTTGTATGTTTTGGGACCTTCCTTCAGCTCAGGATGAAAAGCAGTGCAGCCTCTCGCATGATTCAGTACCAACAGTGCACACTCAGCAGTCCCTAGTTTGCTCTTTCCACAGTGTGTTTGAGTGGTGGTTTGACTGTTTTACTGCATTTTGCTCACTGTGAAGGTGAGTATATAGCACAAACTAGTTTTCTGATACTGGTGACAAGAAATCTATGTCTCAAAATTTTACAGGAGGGTTGCATCATAAATGCTTGTAACTTATGCAAAGTATACTAAGTGATGGCACAAGTGAGGAGAATAATGTGGCTAGTTTTACCAGTTATTAAATGTGTATTATTGCTTTGAAATGTGCTGGAAATAGGAGGTGTGAATCATCTAAGATGTAAGTTCCATGAGGACAGGATTTTGCTCACTGCTTTATCTTCAGCATCCTGAAAGAGTTTTGTTTTGGTTTTTTTTTCCTTAAGATTTTATTGGGGAATTGAGGAAGGGGAACAGTGTTGGGGAATCGGGGAAGGGGAACAGACAAGTTGCTGTCCTTTTGTTCTTCAGTCTAGTTGGGGAGGACGTCACTTCACTGGCCCATGTTGGTATTATCATTGCGCTCTTCCCAGGTGAGGGCATCAGTTGCCGGCCACTGGAATGGTCACTTACAGTGGCTCACAGCAGCTCTCGGGGCTGCCGACCGCTCATGCTGGCTGCCAGCCACTCACGGTAGCTTACGGCAGCCCACTGCAGCAGAGGCTCCAGCCTACCGTCGCCGGCGACTCATGGCAGCCCAGCTCCAGGTTGAGCTGTTGTTCACCATCTTAGCCGTAGAAGGTGCAGCGTCACTGGCCCTCATGTGGGATCCGAACCGGGGCCTTGCTGCTCAGAGCTGGAGTCCCAACCCAGCTCTTAACCAATGCGCCACTTGGCCAGCCCCTGAAAGAGTATTTTCAACATAGTAAGCACACAGATAATTGTGGAATATTGATTCCTTTTCCTTTACTTGGTCTCAGTTCCCTCAAATACCTCAAAGTATAAGCATCCCATTGTCCTGCGATTCTGGTGTTTAATTACATAGATTTTTAAAATAAGGCCCCCAAACACAAGCCAGCTATGTTCTCTGGTGGAAACAGCCATCTGTTCTAACATCAGGGACATGACTGGCTGTGTAGGACTTACGGGCTAGGCTCCATGTGGTGTCCAAGAAAATTTCAAGGATGATTTCAGCTGACTTTAGAAACTAACCAACCGAATTCTTTCTCAAACTGGAACTCCACTGCCAGAATCTAGACAGATGAAAATTATTAGTCATGCAGAAAGCTATAACATTAATTGCATGTTCGATGGGCTTAAGCCGATCACGGGCCTATTGTGCCTACCTTTGAAGTGCCAGAAATACGTGTATCTCCAGAGACTGAGTTTGCAACAGAGCTGGGTTTTTCTTCATCCACGATTCTGCTGAGCCCATACTTGGTGCCTTTGACTGGCTGGTCCCCTTTCCTTCCTGATTGAATATTCATACTATAGTAAAGAATAGAAACATTATCATCTTCTAATGACCTTGATCTGATGTTCAAGTGTTCTACAACTGAAACCCATTTAAAGAAAGGCAACAGGCCCCACGATAAGAAATCTCAGAGAGAGAAGTGGAAATGTTCCTGCTTTAACCGAATGTAATTATTTTTGCTGTTGTGTTGCATAGGCAGGCTGCCAGAAGATAGGGGTACAAATTAATTAATGGTTTGCAGAGATATGGCCGTGTTATTACTGATAAGCATAGACGTAAATAAGGCAGTGTGTCAGCTGTTTTCCTGTAATGAGGAAAGGACAGAAATACGTTAACTAAAATAAAATAGACCGAAGGCTTAGTTGGGGGAAAAGTGTAGTTTCTGTTAGTTGCCATCTTTAGACATAAAGTTCTTTGTCCCTATTGTCTTAAGTGAGTCCTGATATGTTGAATAGGGGGAGAAAGTATGGATTGCCATGTTAGTCTTTTAAAAATATAGTTGAATATTTTGTACCTCCATTGAGCATATTTAGATCCCACCCCCACCTACTAATGTTATTTCCAATATAAGTCTTTATACACCATCATTTAGGGTAATTGGGCTGTATTAGGCCAGTGATGAATATTAAGTAGTAGTATGTATAAACTAATGTATGTGAGTTGTTTTGCCCAGGCAAGAGTCTTACACAGTCTTCATAATGTAAGAAGCTGTTTCAATTCTGTAAGGAATCTTTAAATCTTTGTATTTCTCGTTTACTCTTGCCCAGAGGTGACACCACTAGGACCCTTAGAAAATATTTGTTAGAGGAAGGACTGAAGCTTTGTGACCAGCGACATGTTATTGCATGCTGGTTGGGGACTAGGATCTGGCGTCTACTAGATTCAACATTTAACCCCAGCTCTACCTCTTGCCAGCTTTGTGATCTTGGGCCAGTTACTTAATCTTTCCACACCTGTTTCCTCATTCGTAAACTTGGACTAATAATAGTACCTATACTACAGCGCTGTTGTAAGGATTTCATAACATAAAGCTTATAAAGGACTTAGCACATTGGCCCAGTAAGTTCTCAATAATGTTTGACACAGTGGCTGTTGTTGTTATATTGTATTTTAGACATTTGCCTCACCTTTTACTTTAAAAGTGCTGGAGAAACCAACCAGACAAAGAAGTGGGGAGAAATGGGTGTTTAAGGTGAGGCACCACTGAAATGTGGCTGACGAGCTGTTGTCCGCCAGCCACAGCTGTTTGCATGTGGTTGTGGTAAGTGAGCTTGAAGTACCTTGTTCAGGTGTGTTGACCCGTTTCTCCTGGAAGGACAAGGAGTGAAACTGCAGAGCCTGAAGAAGTAAAACTGAGAGAAGAGAATGCGTAAAACTTTCTTGTGAAAGTATTACCCATTAGGTCTCCTAGTTACTGAAACAGAAATGAGCCAACAGTCTAAACAAACTTGGGGGGAAAAAAACAAACAAAAAAAACCTTGAAATACTCTAGTATTTCCCAGTGGTAATAAACTGTACCTAATCTGTTTAAACAGAAAAGGCCTTGGTAACATTAAGAGAGATTGGGAGTAGAATTGATTAACCAGCAGTCAACACTCCTCTTTCCCCCCCATAGTGTTTCCTTACAAATCTACTCCTCCCCAAACCCAACCAGAAAAAGCTGCTGTCCACATGAGTTTTGTGCATGAAGTGGGGCCTAACAGAAATGGTTGTAGAACTAAAAAGTACAATATTCAGAGACGTCGGTGTTACGACCAAAAAAACAAAAACCCAATTCCTACTTCAGGGGCCTATTCTGACCTACCCCCAGCTGTCCCCTAGGTCTGACCAAGTGCTGTTACCTAGGATGCACTAGAGTATGTGCAAGGAGTGGAGGCATGAACGAATCGGGTTGATTTGAGTTCTTTTCACAGGCATCCATGAGAACATTAAACTGACATATATGTATGAGTGCAACAGAATCTTTTTAGGCACAGGAAAGATTAATCTTTATTTTTATTGTAACTTCTCTTTAAATAAAGCTGCCTTTGAGGAAAGCTTTAATTCACTTGAGTATAAGCAGTGAGTAATTTCAGACATTTCTGCATGGTTTTCACCATTCTTGTAACCATATTTTTAATTGCTGGGTGACTTTGAATTATTGATACTTAGTACATATGCCTTGCCTATTTTTTGTTTTTTGTTTTGTTTTGCTTTCGTATGGAGGAAATAATGCTTTAGGACTTAAAAACACTTTTCTAAAATTAAGGGAGAGTCTTCAAGACAATGGCTTCCGTGGTATCTTCTTGGAAATCTCAGGGACACCTAGGTTTCACATGTCCTCGTGTATGTTCCCCATTCTCAGACCTGGCATTCTTCCAGGGTTCCTTCTCAGAAACTGGTACCACCTATCCATCCTGTTCTGCAGGATGGAAAACTTGGCATCATTCTCCGTCCGTACCACCCTTGTATCCAGGCCATTACCCTAGTCTCTCTGCCCTATGTCTACCCTAAGTCATGGCTACCCTATGTCGCTCACCTGTACTACTGCAGACAGCAGCTGACTGGCCTCACGTCTGCTTTCCAGCCACAAATCTCCATTCTCCATACTGCAGTCTAAGCAGTGTTGAAAATAATATTAATAAACAGTCTGATGATATTATCCTCCATTAAAATACTTTCAGTAAACATTTCCAAATGGCAGAGTAAGGACCTCCAAACATCTTCTCTATAAAAGCCATGAGAACACTGGCAAGAATTGTCAAAATTAACTTTTTCAGAATTCTGAAAATTAAAGGCTTGCAGGATCTGTTGAGTATTTATGCAAGAAAAATGGCTGAATCTCTGTAAATACAACAAACTCTGGTGTTTTAAGTCTCCCCTATTTCAACCTTCCCACTCCTTCACAGCCCCACAGTAATTTAAAAACCGACAGCCTCACTGCTATGGTAGCTGTCAAAAGCAGCAGCATAGAAGCCATCAGAGGAGACAGAACAGGTTCGGAGGGCCTGCGAAGCCCTGCCCCAGAGAATTGTCACTGTTTGAACTGTCTGGTAGCTCCCTAAAAAGCTCCATACTCGGAACTTGTCTCTATTTAAGCTGACTCATAACTCACTTTGTGCTCTATCCCTAAGGTGTTTGGTAAAAAAAATAACAGCAATTTTTGAACATCAAAGGTGTCTGAGGTGGTGATAGCAGTTGGGGCTAGCAAGAGCCTAATAAAAAAACTAAATAGGAAGCACTGGGTGTCAACTGGGGGCTTGAAAGAGTTCCAACATACTCCTGGGAATCTAGAAAACCACATGTATATGTAGGGCTGTACACATGCCCAGGAATGACCTAGAAGAGCCCTTGCTGCTTACCTCTGTCTGACCTTGAGGCTCTATGCAAACAGGAAGTGAAGGCTAAAGCAGAGTTGTAAACTGCTTATTAGAGCATTGAAGGCATGCCCCAACATAAACACAGAGCCCCTCAGCAAAGGCTAGGAGACTTATTGGTTCAAGATATATTTAAGGAAATCCTGTCCAATAATTACAAAACCAAGCAGAGACCTGACTTAACCAAACATCTCAAAGAGTACAGACTTTACACAGTTACCAAGTAAATAAATGTAAAGGACAGGTGGATCTGATTTCTAGAGTTGCCACAGTGTATTATTTAAATTGTCCAGTTTTCAACAAAAAACTACAAGACAGGCAAAGAAACAGCAAATATGGCCCACATGCAGAGGGGGGAAAAGCATGAGATGGAGCCGTGTCAAAGCAAATATTTATGTACTGTTGAAATTAAATTGATTTATTCAGACTACACTGTTTGAAATTAAGATGTCAATTGCAATCGCCAGGACAACCACTAAGAAAATAAGGAGATAAAAGTAAAAGAAAAAAAGGTGAATTACAAAGGTACACTAGAGTATATCAGTTTAACACAAAATAAGGAAGTAATAGAGGAACAAAACAAAAAAAGATACATGTAGAAAAAAAGCAAAATCACAGACATAGATCCTACTGTATCAATAATTAACATTAAATGTAAATAGATTAAACACTAATCAGCAAGCAGAAATTAGCAGAATGGATCTAAAAAGATCGTGATTCAATAGTGTGCTATCTGTCATCAAGAGACATACCTGAGATTCAGCCAGAAACATGTGAAAAGTTAATGGGAATGATATAGTGTGTTGTTGGAAAAGTCATGACGTATTTTGTCTATATTTTACAAAGGTCATTTATTTATATAAAGAACAAAGCTCAATCAATGATATATAGCCCATTTTGTTCGATAACCTTTTGCCATCTTTCAGTGAGCTTCATAATTCCTCATTCATAGAAGGACCTGTCTTTATTTGGGAAAAACTGAACAAGGTGCTGATTTACAGCCTCATCTGAATTGAATGTTATACCATGCAAGGAGTTTTGAAGAGAGCGAAACAAGTGGAAGTCTGACGGCGCAAGGTCAGGCGACTATGGTGGGTGTGGCAACACATCCCATCCAAGCGCCAATCATTTTTGACAGGTGATCAAACTTGTGTGTGGTCTCGATGTCGCATTGTCACAATGGAACACAACTCCTTTACAATTAACAAGCTCTGGATGTTTCTGGATGATGGATTCGTTCCATCTGTCTAAGTGCCAACAATACACATTTGAATTGATTGTTTGATTCCTTGGTAGGAGCTCTAAAAACACGACACCTTTAAAATCCCACTACACTGAGAGCATAACCTTCAACTTGCTTTTGATGTCATTTGAGGCGAATCATCACTTCGGGACCAAGACCCAGACGGTTTGCGCACCACATTGTTGTAAACAATCCACTTCTCATCACCAGTTATCAGTCGCTTCAAAAAAGGATCATTTTCCTCACATTTAATGAACATATTGCAGATGTTTATACGCGCCGTTAAATGAACTTCTTTGAATTCATGCGGAACCCAAATATCGAGCTTGCTTACATATCTCAGCTTCTTTAGGTGGTCGTGAACGTTTGAATGATGCATCCATCATCCATCAGTGTTTCTGCAATCTCTCGTGTCATGTAACATGACGGCGGCTCACAGCAGCTCACGAAAGCTCACGCCCGCTGCCTGCCTGCCCCACTGAGCCTACGCTGTCACAGGCAACTCACGGCAGCCCAGCTCCAGGTCAAGCTGTTGTTCACCATCTTAGCTGTAGAGGGCGCAGCGTCACTGGCCCACATGTGGGATCCGAACCGGGGCCCTGCTGCTCAGAGCTGGTGTCCCAAGCCAACTCCTAACCAACACGCAACTCGGCCGGCCCAAAAGGTGGACATTTTTAAATCATGAATGAGTCTATCAGGAAGAAATAACATAAAGGTATATGCACCTAACCTAACAAAACTTTAACATACATGAAGCAAATAACTGACACTGAAAGGAGAATGGACAATTCAACGATAATAGTGGGAGACTTAAATAACTCACTTTCAAGAATTGATACAACTGCCAGATAGAAGATCAAGAAGAATGTAGGAGACTTGAAAATCATGAACCACCTAGACCTATCAACAACAGCAGAATATTCATTCTTCTCAAGTGCACATGAGATATTCCCCAGGATCATATTAGGCCATGATAAAATAAGCCTTAATAAATGTAAAAGGACTGAAATTACAAAAGTACGAAGTATTGGGTTGTCAGAAAAGCTGTGACGTATTTTTTCTGTGTTTTTCATTGCAAAAATACGTCATGACTTTTCCGACAACCCAATACATTCTCTAACCACAGTGGAGGAAAATTAGAAATTAACAACAGAAGGAAATTTGGGAAATTCACAAACGTGGACATTAACACACTCCTAAGTAAGCAATGGGTCAATGAAGAAATCACAAGAGAAATTAGAGAATACTTTGAAATTAATGAAAATGAAACTACATACCAAAACAGTGAAAAAAAAAGGTGTACCCAACTCTATGTTGATCCTCAAAATAAAGCCTTGCTGCTTAAAATATGATCAAGGATCAATAGCCTCTGTATCACCAAGAACCTGGTTAGAATTACTGATTTTCAGGCTTCTAACCAGATCTACCATTTCAGAATCGGCTCTTTAACAAGATTCCCAGGTGATTTCTATGTTTGAAAGGCACTGAAAATAGTGAATCATACAGTCTGGCCTGAAACTTGAATAATGTTACCAGTATTGGAGAAATTATTTATATCATAGTAATCCAGGCTTTTCCAAACCCATCTGTCTATCAAATGTATATTGAGCATATTTGCTCAATGGTATATTGTTCAAATGTATATTTAATATATTATACATTGTAGAATATGATAAATATATATTGTATAATATGTATTGATTGTATTAGTCTGTAGTTTTTGGTTCTTGTGATGTCCTTGGTTTTGGTATCGGTACTGGCCTCAGTGAGTTGAGAAGTATGCCCTCCTCTTCTATTTTTTAGAAAAGTTTGTGTAGGCCAGGTGCTAATTCTTGATACATTTAGTAAAATTCACCAGTGAAGTCATCTTGGCCTGGGCTTTATTTTGTGGGAAATTTTAAAGTTATTAATTTGATTCTTGTACTGGATTTATTCAGATTTTCATTATTATCAATAAGATAGAAGATCTAAAAAGCATTTTTCTCTCTGACTTGAGACATCAGAACCAAACTCAAGATACTTAGTACACTTTCATTATCTATTAAAAGTGCTGAACCTTCTGGGGCATGTTTTTGGTAAGATATTTAAAGACTTTACAAATAAAAGCTAATTACAACTTATAATGTCCCCTTAAGGTACTTAAGAAAGATACAGATCTCTATCTAGTTTGCTATATTCATCATAGCCACATGGTGTTGAATAATACTCAGCTATAACATAAAGCAAATAACGTTTAACCTGCCAACTGAAGGCTAGCCATTTATTTTTTTCGTTTTCATGTGTTCATTGCTAGTATATAGTAAGACATTTGATTTTTGCATGTTGACCTTGTGTATAGACTGAATGTGTGCTCCTCCCCCAGCCCCGCCAAATTCATATATTGAAACTTAATCCCCAACGTGATGATTTTTGGAGGTGGGGCCTTTCAGAAGTGGTTAGGTCATCCAGTTGGAGCCCTCCTTGATGGAATTAGTGCCCCTGCCTAAGCAACCAAGTCTATGGTATTTTGTTAGTAGCCCAAAAAGGCTAAGGTAAATTTGTGTCCTGTGATCTTGCTAAATTGATAAATTCTAGGAGGGATTTTTTTGTAGATTCCTTGTGGTTTTCTACATAAAGCATCAGGTCATCTGCAAGTAGGATCAGTTTTATTTCTGTCGTGCAAATCTGTGCCTTTTATTTTTTTTCTTGCCTTATTTCTCTGGCTGGAACTTCAGTACGATGCTGTATAGCATTGGTGAGAATGGACATCTTGCCTCGTTCCTGATCTCAGGAGGGAAACATGCAGTCTTTCTCCATTAAGTATGTTGTTAATGTTCTTCATCAAGTTAAGGAAGTCCCCTCTATTCCTAGTTATCTGGGGTTTGCTTTTTTTTTTATCATGAATACTTTTTCTGTATCAGTTATTACGGTAGCATGATTTTTCATACTACCTGTTACTATCATGGTTTGGTTATGGATTATTTTGAAGTGTCTTGCTTAGTTTCCAAGTGTTTGGAATTTTTTTAATTATATTTATGTTATTGATTTCTAGTTTAATTCTGTTGTGGTGAGAGAACATACTTGGTATGATTTCATTTCTTTTAAGTTTGTTGAAGTTTGTTTTATGGCCCAAGATATGGCCTATATAAGGCTAACCATTTAAAAACAAAGATAAGTCAGTAGGCAGTGCCATCCCATAGTTAATGCTGTTCTTAGTTATATGAGAGCCACGGGTGTCCTGTACACAAGATACCTGGCAGATAGGATATTGCTGTGTTGGCTGCCTTTTGAACAAAAGAAGAAATGGTATTCTTAACAAAATTACAAGGTTATAACCATAACGATAATAAAAATGATAATAAAATTGACACCATTCTTTTCTGATTTTTTATATACACTCTGCTTACTGTGTTTAGACAGAGCTAAGCATTTTACATGAATAATGTCATTCAGTCCAACAATCTACTGAGATAAATATCATTGTTTTCACTATTTTTTAAATGCAGAAACTGAGTGCCTCGAAGTTAAGTATCTTGCCTGAGATTACAATACCAATGAAATGGTAAACTCTCTTAGTTCACATTTCACCATAGGCTACAAGTTCAGCTGAATGGTCGTGATGCAGATAAGACTCAGTAAGGATTTGGGGAGGCATTTCCGGATTTAGGGCACCTGGCTTTCAAACTTGATTTCTGTCTTGAAAGTTCAAAATTGCTGACAGTGTTTTGAGTACACATGAGACGGCCTATATGTGTGCTGCCATGTTGGTCACCTTTGTAGCCCAACTTGCCTTCCGTAACCCAGGTTCCCTAGGATTTCAATATTTGCCTCCTGTGTTCTATCCCAGGTATTGTGTCTCAATTTCAGAACAAGCAGCGACAACAGTCGCACTTGTGGCTTTTACCTATGAAGAGGCACTCACTGTAAGGTTGGCCACTTGTAGTTAGTGACTAGTCAATATTAGACAGGACTCTTTTCTTCTATCCAACTGTTTAGTCCTCTGCTGTTTGGTTGGTTACTTTTTTACTTGAAACATCTCAGTTTTCTTTTTTTAATCCAATGTTTATTGACTACTTTAGTTCACAGGGCCCCAAACTACATATGTTTTAGCAGGTTGATGATTGGCTTTTTTTTTGTCCCTGCTTGGTTTCATCATATAACATCTTATAGTCAAGGGAAAGTCCAGTTCCCTTTATTTATTGGAGCAGAGGACATGAATTTGGTTGACATGTGTGTGTAGAGTGTAAATAAAATTCTATTTTGTTCTTTCCCAGTTGTTAAAGTTCATTTAACAGCAGTTCAAAAAATTTTTTGTGTCATTGATGTTACTTTTGATTACCCCTAATTGAATGTTACCATTTGAAACAAATTTGGGGCTGACTGTAGTAAATGCCCAGTTATGTGCTGCCCAGCCTTCTGGGTCCAAAGGTTACTTAGAAGTGTTTCAGACACTAGTGGTGCTGAGAATCCTAGTATCGAAGGAAACCTTTGATAGCAATGAGAGGAGACAGTCCAGAGGCAGCCTCAGATATGCTTTTGGATATGATGTGGTGGTTGACTTTGATTAAACAAGGCAGATGAGTAGAAGTTTCTTGGGAGAAGCAGGAAGGGCATTGAGCATGGAGGGTCTTGTGTAGTGAGGTGGTGAAGAGCATGTATTTTGCAGGAGCAGCTTACCTTAAATCTCAGCCCTACATGTACTGGCTCTGTAACTTAAAGCAGGTAATCTCATGCCCCATTTGCTTTATCTGTAAAGTGGGGAAAACATCCCTGAGAGATAGGTGGTGGTGTGACGATGAAGGAGTTACTACTTATTACTTTACCTGGAACATAGGAGGTACTCAGTAATTGCAAACTTTTATTATTTTTGTTATATGTATTGATGTTTCTCAGGGTTTTTGTGGTTTTTGTTCATGGATATATACCCAGTACCTAGAATAAGGTCCAGGCTAGTAGGCATTCAGTACATGAATGAATGAAATATATAAAGCACTGCCATAACACCTGACACAACGTTAGCACTTAATACATTGTGTTACAGGAGGCAGTGGCTAGAGACCAGAGATTAGAAGCAGTGGCCAGAGTAACATACTGACAGTGAAAATAGAAATAGTTACAATCATAGTAGGTAAAACACAGGCTCTGTGCCAGACATAGTTCTGAGAGATTTATGTACAGTAACTCACTTCATTCTCATAACTACCTATTAAGGTAGCTACTATTATCCCCATTTTACAGATGAGGATACTGAGACAGGGGAACTTGTCCAAGGTCACACTCCTAGTGAGTGATGGCATTGGGATTTGAACTCAGCAGGTCTGATCCAGAGGCCTTAATCAAATTCTTTAGTTGAGAACCTGCTGTGTGCCAGGCACTATGCTGTTATGCAGACGTGGCCCCTGCCCACATGAAGATTCTATCTTACTGAGGGAGATAGCCAAAATACAAATGATAAGATAACTAATGAGTGAGACAGAGAATTGTCAGAAGAGATACGGTCCTGCTTTAAATTGGTTGTCAGGGAAGGGCTTTCTGATAGAAAGTAAGCTGAGACCTGGAGCCAGCCAGGCAAAGCATTCCATCTAGAGGGAACAGAATTAGCAAAGGCCCAGTGGTAGGGCAGTGATTGGCATGTTGACGTATTGCCAAGATTAGAATTCTGCAGAGGTGAGGAGAGTGCTGCGTCTTGAGTTTACAGAGGTCAGGCAGGGCCTTCTAAGCATTGATTTTCATTCTGACTAAATCGTAGAACCACTAAGGGGTTTAATCCCACCAGGTGACATTTATTATTTAAAAACATCACTGGTTACTAGGTGTAGGGGGGTTAGAATAGGCAGAGGGGAGCACAGCCACTGTTTAGATCAAACACCAGAGAGGACAGTGATGGGGAAAATTATTTTTATTTAAATAGCTCATATTTCCACTGTTCTAAGCATTTCACATATATTCATCATCCTCCCAACAACCTGTGAGGGTGGTACTATTACTTCACCCATTGATAGATGAGAAACTGAGGAAGAGGCTCATAAGTGGCAGGGCTGGGGTTTGACCAGAGCCAGTCTGGCCCCAGAGGCTGTGCCTATAACTAGGTTCCACTGCCTTGGCAAACTAAGTTCTTCCATCTGTGTCTCCCACCATCCGTGTGTCCACATGAGCTGCAGTGAGAAGGAAGGACTGCAGACCCACCTTTGACTTCTTCCCTCTGCCTCACCCCCATCTACCGTCTCCTAAGCTGTTTGCAGGATCCTCCAGACCAGCGGTTCTCAACCTGTGGGTCGTGACCCCTTTGGGGGTCGAACGACCCTTTCACGGGGGTCGCCTAAGGCCATCGGAAAACAAAAAGATATTTACATTACGATTCAAAACAGTAGCAAAATCACAGTTATAGAGTAGCAACGAAAATAATTTTATGGTTGGGGGTCACCACCACATGAGGACCTGTATTTAGGGGTTGCGGCATTAGGAAGGTTGAGAACCGCTGCTCCAGAGCATGTCTTCAGTGTGGTTTCCCCCATCTTCATCACACAGGAACTTATTTCTTTCTCACTCTGACCTCTGCATCGGCCCTTGGGAGTCATCCTCTCCCCCTTAGCTAAGTGCATCCACGTTCATGCCAGGGTGACTTTTTGTATCATGTGGCTTTCTTGCTTCAAACCTTGGGCTCTCTCTCCCTGGCTTGCAGGGTAGAGCTGAAACTCGGAAGCACGGGCCGTGACCCTCTGCAGAGAGCACCAGCAACTGTCCTCTGCCTCTCACTGCTTCCAGGGAGGATGTGTAGTCAGCACTGGGAACACGAGACCCCTTGAGAGTTAAGCTCACATTGTAAAATAGTTGTTGTTTGGTGTACAGCAGGTCTTCAAATAACATCCTTTCCTTCAGCATCATTTTGTTATAGCCTTGATGAAATGCCCCAGGAACTTAATCCTGGTTTATATCGATGAGCCTATGGTAAGATTAGTTTCATTGTACGTCCTTTTGCCACAGTTTCAAGAAACTCTCAACAATGTTATGTGAGGACTTACAATATATATCAGTATCCTGTGAGTTTCATTGGTGAGAGCTGACTGGCAGCAGACATGTCAGCGTGTGTACATTTGGTGTTTTTGTTTCTTTTGTTAACATTTATTGAGTGTTTACTGTGTGCTCAGCACTGAGTGCTCTTCATGCATTAGCTCATTTAATCCTCACAATAACACTATGAAATATGGGTCAGATTAGCTATTTTATAGACGAGGAGACTGAAGTCCAGAGAGGGTAAGTAATTTAGCTATGTTCACATAGGTAGTAAGAGGAAGAATGGGGGAGAATAGGCACTTGAATCCAAGTCGTCTGACTCCAGGATTGCTTGTAGTTACTGCACTGCACACACTAGCAAAAGAGAATTCGCCAGTGTGTATGTTTGAGAATCAGACCCACAAAATTTTACCAGAAACTGCCTCCTAGATTGGGTCATGTGTTCCAGGGAGATATTCTCATCCTTGAACTTTTGTCCCACTGTCATACCCAGGTCTAGTGGATGCCTGTGTTACTAAATGACATAAAGGCACAATTATAACCTTGACTGATGGTGGCACCACAGGGACTTAATCGAATAATACTTCAGTTATTATCCATCAAATAATATTTAACACATATTCATTTGCTGCTTCCTGTCAGTCATTAGGCATTGTTAGGCTCTGTCATAGCAGAAAATAAGATGGATGTGGAACTTAGTCTAGTGGGAGGAGAGTAAGACTCACATGGCTAGATGGATGTTTATAATATAAATGGGGACCGGTGCTATGTGGCAAGGCTGCGTCAGTGCTCTGACAGCATGTACCAGGGCACTGTCTCGCCAAGTCTCCAAGGAAGTGACACGGAGGCTGAAACTGAATGAAGTAAAGTAGCAAACCAGGTGAAGATGTGGAGAGAGTCCCAGGCGGAGGGAACAGCAAGCAGCAGGGTGCTATCACAGAAGCGAGCATGGTGTGCTCCAGGAACGAAAGGAAGGCCCGAGGGGCCAGACCCAGAGAGCCGGTGGGAGAGAGGCCTCGTGGGCCAGGTCGAGAAGCTCAGTGTTTATCCTGAGAGCACCTGGAAGCTATGAAAGAGTTCTAGATGCCAGTCATTATTTCACCAACACAGCGAGAGCTCACGTCTCAGGACCTGTGACACGTAAGGCAGGGGAGTCTGCTGTCACCTAGGGCTCCAGAGGTATCTACTTATAAGTTAACCTTTCACAAATCAAATAGGCAAATGGAGGGCTGTAATGGAGGCAGGGACGGCATGGGTAAGAGCACAGCAGAAAGGACGTTGGAGCTGGTTCTTCGGAATGGTGGGAATTCCAGAAAGAAGAGGGAAAAGCTTTCATGCTACAGGAGCTGTGCTGGCCAGGAGGTAAGGTTGTGGGAGAGCATGCAGGCTCTGAGAAGGCCCAGGCAGTCTGGAAACTGAAGTAGGTTAACTCCCACTGGAGAGATGGGAGGAGCCAGCGCGCTAGGGGCCTTGTTTGCAGAGAGGTAGGTCAGGGGCCCAAGCCGCGCTTGGGAGTCAGCAGAGGTCTTCAAGGAGAGGAATGGCATTATTGCTTTGTGGGTTGGTGGCTTTGGCAGCAGAGCGAAGGAGGCTGAAGAGGGGTGAAACTCGGGCCCTGTGAGGAGATCTGTCCTGGGTATGGAGCATGTGTGGAGGCCACCAGGCCCTGACCTCAGGACACTGGCAGTGCGAGTGGCATGGAGGAGACAGATTCTGGCAGTGTTTGGGGGAAAATATTGGGAATTACCTGGGCTTGTGAGCCCGGCAGATCTGGGTTCAAATGTTGCCTCTGCCACTTACTAGCTTGTGAGAGCTTAGTGTCTGTGTGCCTTAGTTTCCTGAGCAATACAATGGGAATGCATGATTCCTACCTCACAGGCTGGGGGCACATTGAGTGAGCGCTTCCTGGGGCGCTCTGAGGCATTGCAGGAATTAATCTCTCTTAATCTTTCTGCGCTGTGAAGTGCTCAGTGAATTAAGCACTGTGTCCCTCACCATTTGACAGATGAAGAGACTGAAGTTCAAAGAGGTTATAGAACTAGCCCAAGGTTACATTGTTTTGCCCATACTGTTAGCCACTCTGCTTAAAATACCTGTGACAGAGAGTAGCTAATAGGGGAGAGAGAGGGACAGCCAGCCCTTTAAGAGATGACAGCTGAGCAGGCACCAGGCACCCTGGAAGCCAGGGCAGAGCCGAGCTGTGCAAGAGCTCTCTGGGTCTGAGGAGAGAAGGGAGGCTGGTACCTGCAGCAGCGTGAGCCAAGGAGAGAGGAGCAGGGACAAGGACAGAGTGACAGAGGTGGACAAACATCTGCCAGGGCCATGGGGGCTGTGGTAAGGGTGGGGATTTTATTCCCAGAGGAGGGAAGCCACCGGAGAAATTTTAAGGGTGGTGACATCATCTGTTGGCAGATTTCAAAAGACACCCTGGTGGCTTTGTGGAGGGATTGTAGACCACCTGGGAGGCATCTTCCAGGGTCCGTTGGAGAGGTGCTGCTGACAAGCTGTACAACAGTGGCCTAGATAATGTAGAGAAGAGGGCAGTTGTTTTAGAGTAGAGTTGACCAGACCTGCCGCTGGCCTAGATGTGATGTGGGAAGGAGGAGTCATAGATGACGTCTGGGTTTTTAGCTTGAGTGGGGGGCGAGGGTGCATGGTGTCATTTACCCAAAGTGGGAAGGGTTTTGGGGAGTGGGGAACGGCAGCGTGGAAAGTGAAGTGCTCTTGGACATGCTTGTTCCATTTGAGATGCATAGAAGACATCCAAATGGCAATGAGTAGTAGGCAGTGGATATTGTGAGTCTAGACAGAGCTTGGGAGCCACCTGGGATAGAGACAGAAATGTGGGAGTCATTGGCCTGTAGAAGTCTGGGAGCATGGGAGGAGGGCGATGACCCAGGGTGCTGCAAAGGTGAAATGCTTTACCACACACTCAAGTTTCAGTGATGGGCACAGCTCTCAAAATTGGGGTGCGTTTGCTCCTGTTGTGATTTGGGGAAAAGGGCTTTCATTCCGCATCTGATTGTGGCGGTTCTTCGCACATGTACTCATGTGCGGCCATGTGCTTAAACCCAGTCCTTCCTACTGTGCTGGCCTGAAGTCTCCAAAGTGCATGATGGCCTAGATGTGGTGCTGTGCCATTCGTGATTGGGAGGTTGGGGGGACCTGGATCCTGAGAAAGATTTAGGCCTTTCACTCAGTAAAATCTATTCTCAATAAAATCAAATTATTGGCTTGTCGGAGAAGTCATGACGCCTTTTTGCAACGAAAAACAGAAAAAATACTTCATGGCTTTTCCGACAACCCAATAGTTCAGAGTCCATGAGGTCAAGTACAATTTTAAAACTTTTCATTATTTCGAAGTATATAGTGATTTAAGTTGTATGTTAAAATGTGTTTTGTAAACTTTTTTTTAACTCAGTAGGAACTCATTTTTATCAACTCTATTTTCTGCTGTAAATCAAGCTCTTCCCTCCTTGCGTTTGGGCAAGTTCCATATGTTAATTTATAGATGAGCTGATTGCGAGTTTATGATTTAAAAGTATTCAGAAACATACATACTGTCTCTCATAAAAATTATTTCATTTTCTCTGTTGCCACAACATTCCACACTGTGTTCCTGTTGCTAGGGCCTCTGGAATGTCCCAGAGCAGAAAAAGGATATAGAACTCCTTTTTTTTTTTTTTTCCTGAAGAAGACATTTTATTTAAATTATTTTGTGTCCTCTTACTTACTTCCAAATATGGAGATCTGAAAGTAAAGAATTTAGAAAGCTAAAATTAAAGTTGCTTTAGATTTTCCTAAGAGGCACTCAATTTCATAGGGTAGTGTAGACGAGATATAAATGTACCGTGTTCCTTTCCGCAGGGATTCTGTGTGTGTGCACGTGTGCCCACATGCAGGCTTTTTAGGGAGATGGGATGTGCTAGTCAGAGATTAAGAACTGAGCTCACAGATCATGCAAAGCTGGGTTTGAGTCCTGGTTGTACTTTCTTGCTGGGTGATATTAGTGTAGTTCACGTGTCCATCAATTAAATGAGGACTATGTTATAGGATAAAACATATAAAAAGTGCTTAGCACAGGGCCTGGCACATAGTAGCCTCTCATTTATAGATGCCACTGTTTTACCATTAAGGTTATTGTCATTATTGTCATCATCAATTGCAAATCATCTTAAGTTATTGAGGAAATTGAGCTTTTTACAGAAGTATAGATTTCTGGTCCCTTTCAGAGTGACCCGTACCCTCTTAGCTTTGTTAATGCTTCAGAGTCTAACAAGAAGATCAAAGAAATCAAAGCAAAAAACAATTTCTGTATAATCATCATTGTGGCCGTTTGAATTCCTATTACTTGAAAGGATTGGTATAGTTTTTAATTTTTTTTAAATTGCCTTATTTATAAAGGGGTGGGGGTAGTCCCCAGAGGTATCTGGTATGTAGCAAAGTGATATATTTTAACAGCATTGTTTGACATTGAGTGCTGTGGGGAACCACACATACCAGCACATCACAGAGGCCTAGATCTAAACTGAGACCACATGATGTAATGCTGTTTTAAGTGTTTAATTAATAAAACTAATTGAGCCGATATCCTTAATGAAACTGTTGCTTTGCTATTTATAGGCAATTCATACTTTTCAGCTATAAATTGTGAATGTTATTCCTTTTCTGTAATTCAGATTTCCCTTATTTGTCCTATATAGGACATTTAGGCCAGGGGTATGTGGAAGTTAAGGTAAACTACTTTGAATTTTTATTTTTAAAAAGGAAATGTCATGTCAAGGAACTACAGCCATGGAAAGGGGCTTATTATTACATGTTGATCATTGCATGGATATAACCTTTCCCCTTCTCCCACACGTACTATTTTTAACTCAATGTGGGCATGCTTTCAAGGAAAATAGCACGTTGTTTAGTTCTTATTTTTCATTAAATTATCAAGCTTAGTCACAGAAGTCAGCAGTCTACTAGAAGCTTCTGGTGTTATCTAATCAGTTTATGCAGCCAAAGGTGTTCACCCTTGACATTCCAAATTATTGGAGGTGGAATCTGGAAGGAATTTCTAGAAATCATATTCCTCTGTTATTCAAGGGACCCAGACCAGGCCATTGCAGTGAGTCAGATTGGAATCCCAGCTGTTGACTTCGAGTCCTTCACCTGTCTGTGGGTCAGCTTCTTTCTCTTCAGAGTGGGATTATAATGGTGTCTACCCAGGACAGGTTGAGAACATAGCATATAAACTGCTCTATGTTGCCACTGCACCCCAGAATCATGATCGGTCCTGGTATATTTTAGGCTTATAACTAGCTAGCTACCTGTGCACTTCAGGATAATAAAAACTGTTTAAGAAAATCTGAGATGTAGCCATGTGTAGATATTAGATCAGTAATTTTAGTTTTGAGATTATCATGATGTTCCATATCCTCAGGGCATTTTCTTTTTCCTTAAAAACCACCAAGATCACCCAAGCTGGAAAGAGTGTGAAATTAAATTTTACACGAACGAAAGCAGATGCTAATTGGCTTTTTAGATTTTTTTTCCCCTTTAAACATAGTATTTAGTCTACTAAAATATTTGCCTAATTGAAATGTGCTGATTATTCATTCATTGTATATATTCTAAATAGTGCATATAGCATAACATACTTGGCTTAAAGTAATCAATTTTGAAATATTTAAGAGATTTAGATTCTGGATCTGAACTGTTGTTAACTCTGTTCCCTAGGTGGTTGTTGATAATCAATTGTTCGTAGTTAGAACTTTTTAGTTAACCATATACTATTTATTACTAGTATTATTTTCACCTTTCATGTATTTGCAGGTAATGTAGTTTCACGTTTGTGTCTTAAGTTTAAACTTCTTACTGTAAAAATTCAGCTTGTATCTTGCCCTGTTCTAGTAACTGAACTGAAATTAGTGTATGAAATGCAGTGTTTGTACTGAAGTTCGTCTGTCCAGTGGCTTCAGAATGTAAGCAGAAGGACTAGAAGTTGTTGTGAGCTAAAGGAAGAGTATAAAAATAATTTTGTTTGTATTATGTGCTGATGAAACCAGTAGTTTCACTCTGCAGTGAAACCTTGCTTTCTTTCATAACTGTTCCGTAGAACTCAGGGCCAGATGGCTGGAATAGAATGCATAGTTCAACAAGTGAAACCGTTAGATGGTACAGCTTGGTGAATTGCTAAGCATTTTATGTGGTTGCAAATTCTTCCCCATAACCTTTGATAGAGTTTGTCTAAAGTTGCTTTACTGGGCAAATATATTCATTGTTGCATTTTAATAGATTTGTCAGTTTTACCTCATACTAATGATTTTTGGTGCATTTTATTTTAACCCTGTGTAATGGTGTTTCTGTAAGCCTGATTTGATTTCTCTCTTAAGAGTCATGATATGGCACACCAGTGACTTTTAAACTGGAGTGACATGTGTCCAGGTGCACTTTGTCATAAGGCATGTCCATTAGAGAGTATGCTACCCCAAATGGTTTCATATTAATCAGAACCAGATGAGTGAGTGATACTCCCTTTCTTTGTTGCAGACATGCCAATATTTGGTCTCTGTCCAGCCCACGATGATTTCTACTTGGTGGTGTGTAACGACTGTAATCAGGTTGTCAAACCGCAGGCATTTCAGTCACATTATGGTAAGTGCTTCATCATTTAAAAATCATTATTAGAGCATAATAGGTAAAGTAGGATTAAATTGAAGGCAGCAACAGCCTGGGTAGATTATGATACACTGCCCCTTGTCAGGAAGTAGCCTTTCTAATTCATTGAATGGGTTAATACCTATCAGATCTTGGGTATTTTCTGAATTTTATTGAAAGTGATGTGCATTTTCTGATTTTTATTGAAATTAGGGGAAAATGTATTTTATAGAATCTCTTTGAAATATTGCATCAGTATAGTAAAGAGTTTGTTTTCTTCTACATCCCATGGTTGTGAATTTAGTGAATGGTAAAATTATAAATACACACACAGTATGGAGACGTGGCCTTTTTAAAGGCAATACGATTTTGAAACTTCTAAGTTTAGTAGTTCTCAGTCTGTCTTGATGTTATGTTTTGATTTGTCAATGTGATAAAGCTATGACATCTTCCCCATCAGAATTCCACATGGAATTAGAATGAGGCCATGTGACTTCAGGGGTTTCATGAGCCCCTGAGCCATCCCTGGGCTTCAGGCTCCAAGCCTGTCATCTGGGGGCTTAGTCGTGGAAGGATGCAAATCAGGTCCTTCTGCATTGCTATAATGGCACCTAAGGTGTTTAAAATAAAGTTCTGATTATAACACTTCGTTTTATACTTAGTTTGGTTCAACAACAACTCAGAAGTATTTGAACACCCACCTTGTAGTATGATTCCTACCTCCATGGAGTGTAACATCTAGCTGGAGAAAGAGGCAAAACTAACTAGAATCATTTTTTAAATAACCGCAAGCTGTTTTGTCCTTTTCCTCACTACTACAAATGCCAGCTTGAGACAGTGACAGTGGAGTCCTTCTGTAAGTAGTGTTTAAGCAAAGCCTCTGAGGAGGTGACCCTGGTGACCTGCGCCCTAAGTGATGAGAGGGCAGCCACCCATGCGACAGCCTCGAATAGGAGCATTCGATGCAGAGGGAAGAGCCAGTGCACAAACCGAAGAAGCCTGTGTGGCTGGAGGGTCGGTAGTGAAAGGGGTTAGAGACCAGAGAAGCTGGCCTTGTAGGCAGGGACCCTGATCGCACTGCCTTGTAGGCCAGAGGGAGAAGCAGCTTGGGGGCCTTGGAGGGTTTAGATACAGGAGTAACGCAGGCCCCGCTCGCTGGCTCATTTGCTGAGAATACATTGTGGGAGAAGAGTAGAAGCAGGGAGAATCACTCAGGGGTAGGAGATGAGAATAGACTTTGGCTAAGGGGGGCAGTAGAGCTGGGGAGACAGCATCGCTTGGAGATACATTTTAAAGCTACACCCTACAGGGCTTGCTGTTGGGACAGCAGTTGTGTTAAGAGGAATGCCATCATAATCAACATCCCACCATTTCTACATCTTTTATGTAATCATCAGAAGGTTCTTTGCGTTTCTGCTGCTGGGTGAGGCCCTGGGGTAGGCACGGAGAGTGAGGACAAAGATAATAAGATACTGTCTTCCTGCTTACAACGCAGAGGCTGGGAATGGCAAAGGTGGTCTGTCACTTGCCAAGTGTTCAGGAGTTAGGACTGTGAAGCCAGACTAGACTAGATTTAAATTTAAACTGCAAGAACCACAGATTAGCTCTCTGCCTCGAGCAGGTTCTGCAGCCTCAGTTTCCTTTGCTATAATGTGGTTCCCAGTGAGGGCCAACCGAAACGAGATGGGTAAAGCTCCTCATTCAATCCTGACACGTAACAGGCGTGCGAGACAGAGTGGCACAGCTGTAGGGACAGGAAGGTTGTGTCTAAAGCCCTAAAATAGTCCCGGTCTTAAGAATAAGGAGCAGATTGCTCCTTGTTGAGTAACTCAGAGAACTCTGCCTGTTAGCTGTTCTGAAGAGTAGAATGGATTCTTTTTGCCACGTGCAACTTTTTACCCTCAATTTTTAGATACGTACTATGCGTTCATTGTGGAAAATGCAGAAAATACCTTTTTTTAAATCACCTATAATCCCCTAAAATGGGAAGTATTTTGATCGGGGTAAGCAGGGCTGCTACATACAGTTGTGCACTAAACAGCCATATTTGTGGCCCCTGGTTGGCAACTGGGGTGACATGAGCAAGTGTAGAAACAGGAGATTCCAGGATGTCTGGAATGGACGGCAGGGAGTCTCTGCTGGCCGGAGCTGATGGACCCAAATGTGGGAAGCTGTGCACAGAAGCAGCCGGGGAATAGCTCAGAGAGCTCGGTGCGCATCAGACACCACTGGCCTCGATGTGTCAGGGGAGACCCGTTGCAGGATTCTTAGCACCAGCGTGAAGTGACTCAGTCCTGCAGGATTGCTGCGCAGAGTGGAATGGGAGTGAGAGGTAAGAGGGAAGTGTGTAACCCGCTGCATGTTGGGTCACGGCCCGCTCAAAGGTGTTACATTGTTCAGGACCCCTTAGCAGAAAGGGGCCCTCTCGTCCCCTCTTCATCCCCTCTTCCAGAAGCACTTCACACAGGTGTTACAGAACATTTTATGGAGATGATTTTCTTTATCTTCCTGTCGCTCCCTTAGAATGTCAGTGTATATGGGGAGGGAGATCTTAAAATCTTACTTCTACCCTTTCTCTACCAGTAATTAGTACACAGCGTCTTTTAGTAAGATTCTTATTGAATGACAAAGGAATTGTGTTAACTTCAAACGTGTGAATGAAAAGGTGTGAATGAGAGAGTCACACACTCACATGCCTTTTGTGGCTAGTCAGGAGATGTGATTGATAAAGCCACTGGGTGGGTGCTTTGGTCCCTCTAGTGGCAAGGGAAATATTAAAGTTGTAAGATAGCAAGTCCCTGGAGAAAGATGATAGCCACGTGGGAGGTTCAGGTGGGAAATTGGAAGTTCTATCTCTGAGGCAGCAGCCAAGGAGGAATCGGATGGAGCACACAGGAGTCCTGGAGATGGATAGGCATGCGCGGTTGGGTACAACTGCGTGAAGTGGAGAGAGGCACCCTGGGATGGCTCTGGAGTGGTCTGCAGTGACACCTCCTCAGCTGGAGGGAAGGAGAGGCGGGCATGGTCGCCAGGAACAAGAACCATTCCGGGTGCTGCCAGTGTCTCTTCTGTCTTTAGGGACAGGGTGGTAGCAAGAAAAAGGAGTTTGGGAACCCATTCTTTTTTGTTGTAATTTCAGAAGTCCCATTCTTACTTGTTTGTTTTCCAGAGTTAACACCACTAAAAGGTCTTCAAATGCAAAATCTTTCCAAGTGACCATGGCAGTCTGTTTATATTAGGAAGAACTAATATGCCAGTCTGTTTATATTAGGAAAAACATACATGCCAAGGGAGGGCTGCTGCTTTCTTGTTTTGATGAACGATGAGATTGGTGAAAATGTGTGGACAGTCTTCTGTGAGTTCATGTATTGCTGATATCATTTGTGACTTCTACAATATGAACAAATGAGCAGTTGATACAAAACTCAACAGACAGGTCCTTTAAAACCGCTGCTGCCAGGACCAGGGCAGGAAGCTGCAGAGAAAACAAGGCTTGTAAGTCAATTAATATTGGTGGTAATAGTCTTCTGAATCGGTGCGCAGCTTATTTTATGCAGAGCAGTTAGAGGCCGTATACTTTTTTGCTAGCCAAGCTGCCGTTTTGGGAATTAATGATTAACCAGGACTTCCATTTGAGCAGTGAGCTGAGTGACGGTGGTGTCATTTGGGCATTTCCAGTTTCGCATAGTGTGATTGCTTTCACAGTATAGATTGCTTTCTGTCTGGAAACTGCATAGTAATGCCATGCTTTTTTGATGTCTTAAGGTTTTGAAATAGTCCAGCATGCCTCATATTCCTCTTTCATTACTTAGTATCTTTAAGAGCGCTATGTTACCTAACTGCTAATTTCAGATTTAAAAGTGTAATCTGAATCTGTGGATCCCAAAAGTGCTGTGCATCTAAATCAAAGGGGAGTTTCCTAAAGGGCCGCTTCCTAAGGCCCTTCCTAAATTACCGGGGCCTGAGATTGCCAAGGCAAGGCCTCAGGAATCAGCGTTCTAAACTATCCCCTGGGCCGATTCTGACCCACGGGCGGCCGGAAAGCCCTGAACTCACAGCAGACCCTGCTCTCAGCCGGAGCTGCAGCTTGGTGTTCCTGGATTCTGGCACAGTGGGCACATCAGCACCCAGAACTTGGTTGAGTCTAGCAAAGATGTCACGAACGAAAGCCCCGGGTGTGTGTGTGTGTGTGTGTGTGTGTGTGTGTGTGTGTGTGTGTGTGTGTGTGTGTGTGTGTGTGTGTGTGTGTGTGTGTGTG
>NW_017731928.1:789068-834226 GCF_001890085.2 Hipposideros armiger | reverse complement strand
TGGGATCCGAACCGGGGCCCTCTGGCGTCCCAAGCCAGTTCTTAACCATCGCGCCACTCGGCCGGCCCTCGTTTTACTGATTTTTAACTGTTTTTATTATGTGCTAGAAATGGCACATTAATTGTCTCTAAAACTTTCACTATAAAGGAGGGCTGGGATGATGACATTCCAAGGGCCAGAAGCACCTTTCTTTTGAGGTTGTCTACCAAACTGGGAATCAGTTGATCAGCTAGTAGTAAATGTGTTGGTCCTAAACTGGATACTGAATAGCATGTAATGTGTAGCCCTGTTTACATGTTTACTGTGGATCTGAGTAGGTAGAACTAGCTGATGACTTACAAGGCGGGCGTCTCAAGGGGTCTATGTTGAAAGCGCTTCCCAGGAGATTCTGATAAGCTACATGTGTGCACTGCTGCCCTGGGCTGCTGCTTCTCTTTGAGTTTGTTAAAAAGAATACCTGTCTTATGCAGACATGGGGTGGGCTTACGTACGCATAATAAATGAGTGATATTAAATCAGCTCAGCCAAGTGCCACATTTAGAATCTGTAATTAATTACAACCTTGCTCACATGTCAGCCGGTGAAGTATTTTGCCTCAGATTAGTTAGGCTGACCCAGTTGTTCACCTTTTGGCTCAGTCCTGAGTCCTCGAGCAAGGCCTCCGTGGCCTTATGTGCCTCTGTCACTTTTTCCCAGTTTTAATCAGTCAGGTTCCATCTTTGTGATTTGCTTACTTAATTCCACTTAGTATTTTTCTTTAAATCAAACCACTTCTATTTAAATAAATCTTTTACAAAGAAAACCTTACTAGAATCATCAGGGGGGAAATTGATGTTCTTTGCTGTAAGATGGGAAGTGTAAAAATAAATACAGTGAAAAGATGATTAAATTCCTTGATGCGCTTGCCAGTGCCGCCCTGAGCTCTGAGGCCTTCTGCCTTTGTTGAAGAAGAGAGTAGCACATTTTAGGCAGGTATTATCCACATGGTAGTGTGATGTTATCAGAAGAATTGAAAGAGATTTGGAAATGGAGTAAGTTTTTACTTGCGATTTAATGTTAGTAATGTTGGGGGGGGTGTTTTGGGAAATACCAGCTCAAGCTGTTGGATTTGGTGTCCTCTGATGTTGAGGGATCTGTCCACTGAGGCCCACCCTGGCCCTGGGAAATGCCGTTACCTAGGAAGCAGAAGTCTCGAATCTCAGGTCGATCTGCAAAGGGACGGATCTCAAATAAGCATCCCTTGCTTGCCAGGTATCGACTGGCTTTTTGTATTGATCCCCTACCAGTGGCTGTCAGTGGTATGTGAGCCTGGGCTCAGTGTAAAACATCAGCACCTCTCTCAGACCTCTGCTCACAGAGGGAGAGGTCATAGATGTGGCTTTCTCATAACTTTGTAAAAGTAGCTTTAGCAGAAACACTGCTGCGATCTTCTAGCTTTCTCCACTTGCAGATATTACGAATCCTGTAAAATGAACAACCATACCCATTGCTTGGGCTTAATGTTCCTTGAAGTACACTGAGGTGGCTTGGATTCTTTTAGACGTAGGCATAAATTGTATTATTCTATAATAAAATGACATTTTCAACAGAGGATGAGTAAATAGAAATTACTCATACTTTTTTGAGCTAATTAATTGGTTTCAAAGAACATCAGTGTAAGAACGAAATGAGTCTTATTCTGTGAGATTCACTGGGCTGGTTCTGGCAAAAATGCTGATTCCCAGTGGGCATTTCACATATCTGTGACCAGTAGTTGCCATCCTATAATTAAGTTAATCTATATCACAAAGCAGAGGTTTTGTTGTTTAATAAAAAAAACCACCCCCTCACCCTTTTACCATCTGATGGACTTAGACCTGGAACAACAGCTTCAGGCATTTTGAATGAGTTATTTTATTTGGCTACTAAACAAAGTAACTTTGTTTTGGGATAAGAGAAAATGTTTCTTTTTTCTCTCCAATGTGCCAGCTAAATTTGGCTACTGAATTTTTATAATCTAAGTCTTTTCTACTTTGAAACTTTCAGTGATAGTTAATCTTTTTAGGATTGACATTCATTTGAAAGTCCACAGACTAATGATAATTGTTGGTAGCACTTTATGTTTCACAAACACTTTTACATGTATTATCTCATTTCCTGTTCTTAGAGATCCACTGAATGGATGGTTTTATTCCCAGTTACAGATCAAACTCCTAAAATAAATTTTATTCACACAGATAAAATGTACCAGGCCAGGTTTTCTGACTACTCATATCTATTTCTCATACATATAATAAGTGAGTAATATACTTTTTTTTTTTTAAGCTGAGACATTCTGCCACCTGTTGGCAGCTCAGCGGCATCTCAGCTCGGGCCGGGACTCGAACCGCTGTTGCTCAGAGCTCACACTCTTGAGCGAGCTCTTAACCAAATGAGCCACTTGGCCAGCCCTCTCATACATATAATAAGGATGTATAGAATTAAAAGAAAATCTAGAGAAAATGTAAAGAATTCCATCTGTCACAAAACTCTCATTAGTGACAGATGTTCTAGCTCAGGTAGAATTTTAAGTTTGCTTAGAGTAGCTGGGTTAGCACTGTAAACTCATTACCTCAGAGAGAACATTTAGTAATTCGAAGACGTAATGATAGTAGGTAGATATTTGATTTAGCACAGTCCTTGGATTTCTCTTCAGAACGTTCTCCCACTTTATTTAACCCTAAATTATAGCTTAGCCAAAGCTAATCTCCTCTTTTTGTTCCAGCCTCATAACATTTTGTAGCTTCTTTAGAGAATTGGTTGGCATATTTATTTCTGTAGTCAGTATAAAGGTTGAAACTTGTTGCAGAGCCAAAAATACTTCTCTCTTTTGCTTGGGAGACACATGCCAGACCTTTCCCCAGCAGGCGGGGGCTAAGCCAGGGAAGGGGGCTAACCAGAGCAGGCACATCAAAACGTGGATGCTATCAAGGTGGACATTAGTTTCACTCTCAAATTCCCAGCTGACCATTAGGCCTAAGCTTCTTGTCACTGAATAGCATGATGTAAAATAAATGCAGTAAATTCAGTTTTTCTTTGCCATAAGCCAAATAGTGCTAATACAATTTTATATGAGGTGTGATCAAACAATACGGTGAATGTTTAAATAAAAGAAAACTGTATTATAATAAAAGACACATTTGCCAGTAATCCTTCTCAAAATACTCCCCCTCGCTTCAAACACACTTATCCCATTGTTCTTGCCACTTTCCGAAGTAGTTCTGGAAGTCCTCTTTTGTGAGTGTCTTTAGTTGTGCTGTCATGGCTGCCTCGGTGTCCTGAATCATTTTGACTTTGGGGAAGAGCCAGAAGTCGCACGGTGCCAGTTCCGTTGAATAAGGTGGATGAGGACACACCATAATATTTTTGACAGAAATTGTCATACCAGAAGCGATGTGTGACATGGAGCATTGTCATAATGGAGGGTGATTTATGCACACTTTAAAACATACCTTCTCTGAACCATAGCTCACACTCTACTACTGCACCGAACAAGTTGAAACTTGTCACCCTCTGTTACTAAGGTTCAATGTACCACTTGCCATATTGAAGATCCCTGCCTTTCCATTGGATGGCACTTGGCAGCAGTATTCACCATATTTTGTGATCACAATGGAAAGGCTCCATCCATGTCATGCATCGCTTCTGGTATACAGCAATTTCTGTTAAATAAAAATATTATTGTGTGTCCTCATCCACCTTATTCACTGGGTCTGGCACTGTGCAACTTCTGGCTCTTCCCCAAAGTCAAAATGACCATAAAAGGTAAACATTTTGACTCAATTCAGGACATGGATGCAGCCTAAACAGCACAGCTAAAGACCCTCACAAAAGAGGACTTCCAGAACTACTTCAGAAAGTGGCAAGAACAATGGGATAAGAGTGTTTGAAGCGAGGGGGAGTATTTTGAGGGGGATTAATGGCAACGTGTCTTTTGCTGTAATAATTTTTTTTTTAATTTAAACATTCACTGTATTTTTTTTAATCACACCTCATATTTTTTTCCTTAGTTATATAATCATCAGGTGTCTTTAAAATGGTGCTATTGATGCCATTTGTTGGTGCAACATTTTGATTTCTGGTTATAAAATATATTGATTTTTTTCCCTCACACTAAAATTATAATCAAGTGAAAGCTCGAACTGCTTGTAGCACAACAGCCAATAAGTCGAGTGACAGGGAGTTGGGGCAAGGAAAGAAACGTTATTTGGAAAGACAGCAAGCCAAGAAGATCCTAAATAACCATCTTGAGAAAGCACAGAATTCTGGCTTCTTTCATGTCAGGGAAAGGGGGAAATTGGAGAGGTTTCAGGTCATGAGGTGATTATCGACCGCAGACATCTGGACGTCAGCAAGGGTCCTAGGAGGATGATGAAACTTCTTTGCTTTTGGTCAACAGACTCTGGTTGCTGTGATCCCAGTCACAAGGTTCCTATTAATCCTTTGATAGATAACCATTATTTGTGTACATACCTTCTTTAACCCCTTGGGGCGATAGTTTCGAGCAGGGAGGTTATTTCAGTAATTCCTAGGCTACAGGTTAGATTACTCTAATGATTAGCATATCTATGTGCAGGACTAAGCAAAAGTTGCTAACCAACATGTTATGGGAACTGGGCAGGCTCGAGCAAGATGAAGTCAGAAAGATAGATTATTTTATTCTATTAGAAAATCTGCCTTTTTTAATGTCTGTGTCTTGAGATTGTTTTAAAAAAATAAACTGGCAATGATATTATCCATGTATTTAACAAGTATTTATTGAGTACCTTATCTACTCTAGGCATTGTTCTGCACTGAACTAGAAAAGCAATGTCTTTGATTTCATGCAGCTTATATTCTGTTTAGGAAGGGTGGAGCAAGGACAAAATCAAGTAGAATAAGATTATTTCAGGTAGTGATAAATGCTAGGAATAATGGAGAAAGAATGATCACGGCAAGACATTTTAGATAAGACTAGTCAAAGAAAGCCTCTCTGAGAAGCTGATATTTAAATTTATGCTCAGTGATGAAAAAGAGCCAGCTGTTTGAAGGCCCGGAGGACCCGTGTTCCAGAGAAAATAGAAAGTGCGAAGACCCTGAGGTAGAAATGGGTTGGGCGGAAAGACCAGTGAGGAGGTGCCCAAGCAGTGTGCAAGGAGAGGGCTGCAGGTGGAGTCTGAGAAAGGGGCTGGGGTTCAGGCTGTGGGCCCGCATGTACCAGGGGAACCAGGATGGGGCGGCACCAGCAAGGCCGGGTCACTGGCCGATTTGAGCACGGAAGCATCTTTTCCTTTGTAGTGAAATAGTAATTTAGTCATCCAAGCCAGAAAACAAAAGAGGATGTGTACACTTCTCATACTCTCATTTGGGTAACAAAAACTCATTGATTCAAAAACAAAAACACATGCATTTTGATTTTTTCATTATTAACATAGTAATATACATTGTAAAAAGAATTAACCAACAAGAGGATAAATATGCAATCAGGATAAATAAAGCTTCGCTATCTTACTTATTTTCAATCAGAATAAATAAAGCAGTTTGGCATTTACCCTTGGAAGATTTCTAGACCCTGGGCAAAACAATATTTGGCTGCATACTTCTCACACATGAAAAGGTAGATTTGTTATAAATCTACTTTTTAAACTTAATCTATCTTTTCTATGTTAATGCTTGTTGTTCTACTTCCTTGTTTCTGAAAACTACCTATTATTCCACATTCTTAATGTATTTAATTTAATCAACTCCCTATTGACAGGCATTTAGATTTTCAGTACATTATTCCATGAAGGGCTTTAAAGACCATTCTTTGGGAATACACATTCCCAAAGAAATACTCAGTATTTCAGGGTATTGATTCTCCACAGGGAGGCTGGTCATAGCAGCCCTCCAGCTTAGCACTACTGTGATACAATGAACTACTTGAATTCTGAATTATGTCACCAGAATGAGGCAGTGAAAATGTGGGTTTCTAACACCATCAATCAGTCAGTCAGTTGTTAATATTCACCAGTGCTGCTCTTGACTTGTTTGCTACATATATAAATTGTTAAGATAGCTGTGCTTCAGATTTTAAAGAGGGCATTTTAAAATTCATATTTTAGTTATATTTTCTAAAAGATGTTTTTCCTGACAATCATTTCACAAGACTGATTTGTATGTTGATTAGTTAAAATACACACACACCTGCTATTTCAACCCTGTTAAGCTGTGGTCTTACATACGACCAGAGGAGGGAGTTTTTATCACTTCCTGAGCTGTAGCACCTACCACCTGGCGGGGCTAATTCCTCCAGTGCATGTTCTAGTCCAGGGGTCCGCAAACTTTTGAGACAGAAGAGCCACCAGGGGTCAGCAAACTGCGGCTCGCAAGCGTGTGGCTCTGAAGTAAAATTGAAAATGAAAATAAAACTATCATAGTTTCATTTATAAAATTTATAAAGGATTTTACTCACATAACGGTGATTATGTAAAAATATACTTATGGCTCTCGAATAATTTTTAAATTGTTGTGAGGACAGGATTGGCTCTCCCAGTGGTCGGCAAACTTTTGAGACAGAACGTACCCAGAGAGCCGCGTGTGGCGCGCGAGCCGCAGCTTGCCGGCCTGTGTTCTGGTCCAAGCCCATGAAACGAACTGGTTTGGGGCAGGAGGACAGTGGCCACGTTGTGCGTCTAACAGTCCCAGTCTTCGGTTTACTTTTCCATCTTGTTTTTAAGACAAGCGCTCTCAAATTGAACTTCAAAGAAATTGTATACCTTCTCCACTTGTGTGTTTCAAAGTTTAGAAAAAAAAGAGAGAGGGAGAGATCAGGGAAGGTAATTATCTCACAGTCAAATGAGTTAAAATACAAACAGTAAACTCCTAATCACACATGATAGAATTCTTGATTTTTTTTAGTTTCCTAGGGTCAAAAATAAATTCTGAACTGAAATTTGTTTCATTGCTTCTTGTGCTTGATACTTTAAAAAGATTGTTAGAATTCTTAATACCAGATTTGTAGTGAGCTTTTGAAAGTTAAGATGGTGTTTTTCCTGAGTGGCTAGTAGGCCTTTCTGTGTGATTCTTACTATGCTCAGTTGTGCTCCTTGAATCTCAGTCTGCCTGGCCAAACATGAAATGGCTGTCATCATCAGGATAACTTGTTTGCTGTGATACCAGGATTTCATACTGTTTAAATGTTTTTCAGCTCCCCTCGCAGTGCATTTTTCGTAAGAAAAACTTGTTAAAACAGGTTCTCTATGGACTTTTTTGATTGACATGAATATATGAAATGTTTATACACAGCATATATTTTTACATAGATACACAAATGTAATAATCTCAAACGTGCTATTTTCAGTTAGTCTACTCTTTTTATTTCATTGGCTCTTTCTGCCTCCCCACCTTCTTTAACGTAACAGTCTTTTTTACTCTGTAAGCCACCTCTGTAAGTTGGTACATTCTTAGTGCGTAACTTAATATTATACATCCTTCTATATTTTTTTCTCATACTCATAACTCTCTACAGGCACATATAAGCCCATGTTTTACTAGCAGGGGCTTTGGGTCGCAGTTTTACAAAAAATGGATCATGTTATGCATACTTCTTTTCTACTGAATAGTGCCACGTGGGAATCCATTCACACCCCAACATAACACTAATCCCCTTTTTTAATGAATGCTTACTCTTCTGAGGTGTGGCTATACAGTAGCCAGGCCCTCTGTCTGTGGACATTAACTTTCTTTCCTGCTTTTGCCTCTAAACAAAGAAGCGGTAACCACCCTGCTATTGCTACATATATCTTTCACGAGTGGTGGTTTTGTTTCTATGGGATAGAGTCTTAAGAAGAGACTCCTGGGTCAGAAAGGATATTTATTTGCACTGTTAATAGCTGCTACTAGATTGTTTCCCAAAAAGGCTATAATACTTTGTAGCTCTACTAGAATTCTATGCAAGTATTGCCACCAGGAGTAGGTGTTTTATTTATTTTTCTGAACTTTCATTTCTTTTTCTAAAGCCTCTTACATTATTTTATACATATGCAGCATGTGCGCGCACACACACGATTGTCATTTGATTTTGAAGTAAGTTTCTCTAAAAAGTGCCAACTTTTTTACTACCAGAGTGGCATGTATCTTCTGAGTTTTAGTAATATTAATGATATAAGGCAAAGAGATCTTCCAAAATGAGTGACAATTTTTTTAAATATCCATCTAAACAGTTACAGGCAATCTTCCTGTAATATGGGAAATTTCTGTTCATTCTGTATGGAATTGACCTCAGGGGAAGACACCTAGTTCTGTTAGGCTGGCTTCCTCTGTGCAGCACGTGTAGTCTTCTACAGGGAACAGTTTTAGCCAGACTGGCGGCAGTGCCTGCGCAACACTGTTGTCAGTTTTGTTTCTGATCTCGGTCCTCCTTGCGCTTGGAGTGATTGGTCACCTTTTAACAGTGTTCACTTTGTGTATCAGATAATGGCTGGGTTGAGGTCAGACTGTGGTGAACACAAAGCCTATGTATTATAAATCAGGCCGTGAGGTTATACTTTATTTGCCTGCCTTGGAACACATGGACCAGCTGAAAAGGGACACACACAGGAAGTGTGGCTGAGCCCTGGAGGAGCCTCTCATGGAAAGCTCAGGTGGTGGCAGCCAGAGGAAGGCTGCTGGTATTATCCCCCAAGGTGAATTATCCTCATTTAAACTTGATCTCCGGCCTCCCCTAATCTGGCCTGAGTACCTAATGAACGCTGGATGATAACATAGCAACATTTCTTGGTGAAGCTAATCTGAATCTGGGTAGCAGGCTTCCAGGCCTACAGCTGAATGAATTGCTTGGTATTTCTAAGTTTGAAAATACTCCCCCCCCCCTCAAGTGCTCCTTGGCAGCAGGTAAGGAATGTTAAAGCTCCTGTAAGTGCCAATTAAGGCCAATTATAACTCGCCCGGCCTGCTGAGACAGTAAAGTGGGGTTAGTGGAGACTTGTGCTCTATAAACTGTGGAGAACTGGCTACCGCCCGGGACAGGAACACAGCAATTCCCAACTGCCCACGGCAGAACACCAAATGACAGGCATCTCTGCTGGCTTCTTAGGGATTTGATTTAGGAAATCCTATGATTTGCTGGGGACTTCACTAATTTCTGTAATCAAAACCACTCTTCTCTTACTCTTCCTTCAGATGATGTCCACCATCCAGTTTCTCCTTGTTTCTGATCATAGTAGCTAGCATTTATCGAGCATTTGAGATGTGCTGGGCACTGCATTAAATGTGTTACCTCCTTTGTCCTCACCACAGCCCTGGAGGGAGGGAGTGGAATTAGGCTTCTGAGGAGCACACAGACCTGGGGGCCGGTGGGCTTTTGCCTGTGGCTGCACAACTGAAGGTGCTGAGACCATGGGCGGCTGCCCCTCCCAGCTCAGGCTGCTGCACGTGTGCTCTGCGCCGGCTCATTCACAGGATTTGTGTCAGATCAGGACTCCTTTTGTGCAACCAGAGTAAAACTGATGAGTGCACACCATCCACACCACAGCCAATACCTATAATTTTTGGTCTGTAAGGCATGGGTGTTATTCTATTAAAATGGTATTTTAGTCTGTAGCCTTTTTTTAGTCTGTAGTCTATTTTTTTATAAGAAAAAAGAAATGTGACCATGTCCCCAGACATAGACACTTAAATCTGAGCCACCATTGTGGGATTTAATATCAGTATAAACTTTATTTGGATAGGATATTGGGAAATTGTTTGAAGAAAATAGTAACAGTGCTTTTCAAGGAGAACAGAGCTGTATTTGTTTAAACATTAAAAAGTTTACTTTGAGCTTTAGGCCTGGTGTTTTGTATATTTGTGTTTATTGTACAAAATTATGTTTTCCTGGCTTGCACTGTCATTCATCCCCATTTGATGTACATCTTAAAAATAAATTTAAGTTGTTTGTGTATAAAATTAAATGTAGACATGTGTTCGTTCCATTTAAGAACATCTGCTGAGATTCACCCAGGCTTTCCTGAGGGTTGCAGAAAGACGGTCCCCAGAACTGTCATGGGTTGACTGGTTCTCATAATGATTGTTCCCCCCACTTGCACTCCCACCATCTACCAAAGGGAACACTGGAAAGGCAAGCATTTGTGCTGAGAGCCCAGAAAGGAGGCCACGTCCGGCCTGGTGGGTGCAGTGGTGGGGACTGCGGCTCAGTCTGAGAAAGATACTCTTATCCCGGTTCTGTTCTGCAATTGATGACATCCAGGAGACTCCTCATCTGCCCCTTGGGGAGGGTGCGTGGGTGCAGCAAACAGTGCCAAGACCTGTTGCAATCAGGCAGCACGACAGTGGATTTTTTTTTTTCCTGCTAGCTTAAGAAAACTTGCAGTGAATTAACCTAAAATTATTTTTTTTGCTAATTAACTTTTGAAATTTGCTTATCCTTCCTTCTAAGGCTCACTGATGGCTCTTTCTTTGTGTTCTTCTGGTGTCTTTTAAGGACCACCATAGTTTTTTTAGTCTGAATGTGACTGTAAGAAACCTGAAAAGGAAAAGAAAGCAGTAGGTTTCAGAAAACCCTCTGGATTTTAATATCACTGTCATGGTTAGGATCTGAATGCTTGCTGTGAAAATAAAGCAGCATGGCTACTCTTCTTTTGTTTTAGAATAAATTTAGAATTTTTGTGTGGTCTAACAGAAGCCATTTCCTATGCCCACAACTCTTTCCCATTCCTCCCAGGCCGAATCTTTCCACACATGTACTTCATGACTTTTTGCCAGGTATTCTGCATGGGGTGATGGGATTCTGCAGAGGAATTCCCCACCCCCCCCCTCGACTATTAAGTGTTCATTAAGAACTATCAGTCATCTGAGTCTATTCATGTGTGCAGCCGTTATTATCATAAAACTCAGATCAGTTGGCCATTTTTTTCAATGTCTGTTTGACAGTAAGATTTGATGATGATTGGCAAGAGGGGGAGTATTGATATAGGGAGTGTAATAGGGCTGAGATGGGGAAACAGCTAAACCAGGAAGACACTGTTTACAAAGCGCTACTTAGAGACGTTTTGGGATTCTTAGTATAAAAAGTACCACGCTTTATAGTCAGTCAGCCAGTGATTGAAACTCTGGACACTCAGGTGTATATTCTTCTGAAATTAGACATATTTTACTAATATGCACAGAGAATAAGATTTTTGTTACTAGATTTGGGAAGAAAAGAGTGCTCACTTATAACAAACTTTTATTTTTTTAAAATATACATCATGAGGAAATAAAATGGGGGGAAAGGCTTGTTGATATTTATAGAAATGTATAACGTTAAAACTTCTAGGTCTATCCAGACATAAAATGTAGATGGTATAATGAATCATGTAAATTTTCTATTATACCTGGTAATAGTATCAGTTTAAAGGTATTTAGAAAAATCAGGGTGTGAATAATTCACATTTCAGCAGGTTTAATTTATAAATTTCATCTTCTCCAGTTTTGGCAAGCTGCCTTCCAACTAGACGGATTAATTTACACCAGCCAGGATGCCTGGTATGACCATATTAGATCAAATTAGACTCCTCCCCTTGTTTTCTGTTGATCTGCCAGGACCTTTGTAATTCAAGTGCTTTTTACAGTAGTAGCAAATGTTACATAAGACCAAACATGGAGCATATTTGGAGTTGGTGGGCAGACCCAACTCATGATGTAAGCCTGCAGTAGCGAGTGTGCAATGAAGCACAACCAAATTATGTGAATGGAAGGTCACAAGAAGCCTCTCCACAATGGCCCTTCCTCCGCACAGGGGCTGAAAGCTCCACTCGGTAAGTTTTCCGAGACAATTTTCAGAGGCTGGTCTTGGCTCGGGGCCCAGTGCTGGATGAGCTTGCAGGAGGTGGGTTAGGTCTTTGGTAACGTTACATAGAACCAAGCAGAGTCAGAAGAGTGCGTGCAGGCCTGTTTCCTGCTATCATTTGTCCTGTCCTGCCAGCAGGCCCAGAGCCGTTTGCTGCTGAAGCGGTGCAGAGCGTGAGCTCTGCAGAGCTGGTGATCGGAGTGGGTAATCGCAACAAGAAGGATTAGCTGCTTCAAGCGCCCACAGGAGCCATTCTGAAATGTCATTTGAGTAATCTGGCCAAAGGTCAAAATGCAGACAGGAGTTGAGTTTGCTATTAACTCCAACAAAATGCTGAGGTTTGCACCAAACAGTTCCCGGATCTCAAAACAGGGAGAACATTGGCTACGTCGCTCTCTAAAAATGGAGGAACGTTGTAACATGCTTTAACTGTTTGTTTTTTATCTCACTTGTGGTAAGTGAGGTTTCATGACAGGCAGTTCACAGTGTTTCCTGTAAGAATGTGTTTGAAAGCTATTTGTCAGATACTTCAAATCCACAGCAAAGTTTCAAACAGAACACTGTGTCAAGAGGGAAAACAACTTCAAAATACAAACAGTAACCCTGGGAAGTCATTCAGTAACTTCTTAAATGAAGTGTATAAAAACGTAATTACTGACTGACTGCCAGAAAAGAGGTTTTTTTCAGTTGTTATTAAGGTAGCCAGTACAGCTAAGCTGAGTGGCTGGGAGGCTGTTCTCGGAGTTACATTAATTATCTCGTGCCTCTGTCTGCAAGCAGGAAGTGAGGTGACAGTTGAGTTCTTTACTTTTCACTGGATTCAAATTTCATGCCTTCTGCAGTGACCGGATGAGTTTAATTGAGGTTGAGATTTAGCTACCCTTTTGAAGGACTATAAGTACAAACAAATCTTAAACCTTTAACCAAATAGCTGTTAATCCCCTAAAATTGATTTTTCTAAAAACTCTTATCTCTTGTGAGGCAGTTTTAGTTTTGCCGTTTCTGGTTTCGTTTTTGAATATTGCTTTTGGTGTTTTTTAGTTGACAGCCCCAGCCTATAGGTGGGGCAGATACTATTTCTCGCTCCAGAAAAAATACACGTGCCGCAAACTCATTGAAAACAGCGGCATTGTTAAGTAATGAATCACCCATTCCTTATTAACAGAGTGCCTCAGGAAGGCGGCTTTCTGGACTGTTCTGAGTTTGAGGGTTTTGTTATTCCCGTGTTCACCGTCTTCTCTCCCCCACCCAGAGCAAAGTAAAATAAAAAGGATAGAAAAGTAGTGGAACGCAGCAGTGCAGCTGTGACGTACAGCCTCAGCGCAGCACTTTGGAGCAGGTGGTGACACTCCATGGCACCTAGACTTGCTGCTCCTTTTGGCCTGGGAAGACAGGGCTCCCCGTGGGGATTCCTGCACAGAGGTTTTCACTAAAAACAAATAAGCAAAACCAAAAGAGAACTCCTCTAATTTGAGTTTTACCAAGTTCCTTTAATTCTGTCTTCCCGTATCTCTCTGTGTGTGTGTGTGTGTGTGTGTGTGTGTGTGTGTGTGTGTGTGTGTGTGTGTGTGTGTGTGTGAGAGAGAGAGAGAGAGAGAGAGAGNAAAATTGGATTGGAGTAGTAAAGACACATTGTTTTTCGTAATTCTCTTTTTTTGCACTTTGATGATAGCCTTGTGTCTTTCATTTGGGAAAAACTGTGACCCACACCCAAAATACGGCTGCAGAGATGCTCATGTAAGAATTGAGTTGGTGGATGCTTGAACCGTGCATGGTCTAACAAACTGGAAGGCTGAACTTACAGTGATAGATCACTGGATTTGTTGAGTGCTGTTTTTCCTAAAAGATGAAGGATTAAATTAAAAAGTAGCTGGAAACTTGTGGATTTTTGGTTCGGGCTCTTTTTTGCTTCTCACCCGAGGAATGCAAACATTTCAAGTCAGTGGTGAGGTGGGAGGGAGACGGGAGCAGATTTTCGGGGAATGCTGTGCATCACTCAGACAGCAAAACCTTGTTTGTTTCAGGCAGGTGTTTGCTTGCTGTATTGTCAGTATCATTTGGTAACAGTGTGCTTCCTGAAGACAGCAGAGGGAGGTCCTTATGACTGTTAGCAAAACAGTAGTGTCAGCCAGCATGGCATGCGTTTCAGGATATCCTGTAGTCAGAAACGGTGACAGTAAGGTCACAAAGGTGGCACCATTCCGTGGATCACAGAACCTCATAGAGGTGGCTGTGTTTAAGTCAAGGCAGCAGCAAACTTGTGTGTGTCTGTCTGAGACCCTGGTGATAACCCTCAGCGCAGCCTGCACTGTGGCCGGGGCTGCAGGAGCGGAGGAAGGGCTGCCTTATGGAAATGAACTGGCTGCCTGACCCTTCAGTTTTCCCTGAAGCAAGCAGTCTGCTGACCATGATTATAAAGAAGTGATGTTATGCTCGCAACTGAGTTGATCAAATGTTACACCATTGAGTACCCCTTCTTTTTCGCTATCATCTTTAATAAACGATTTGGATTTTTAAACTATTTTATAACATTTTTTACATGTTTGCCAAGAGCTACAAGTTAAGATGATGGGGGAGGGGTACCTCCGATAGTCAATAAACTTTTTCATATTTCTCACATACTTGAAAGCAAAGTCCAGAAAGAACTGTCCCATGGGAAGAATTCCTGGCTAGAGGATTATTTGAGGTTGCTATATTTCTGCTCCTTTCTTAGCAACATTATTTACAATCCATTCACGCCTGCCCCTTCCCCCACCAGTCTTTCTCCCTTGTAATCTGCCCTTTGTGATCTGTTCTCTTTCATGCAGCCAGTGTGAATGGGGGTGCTGCAGTGTGCACCCTGCCCAGAGATGTGGAAATGCAAAGAGACCTGGAACACTTTAGTGGGCCTTTTATTCCCATCATAAAGCACTGACTTGAAGAGCTTGATAATTCGATTATAAACCTTTGGCGAAAAGTTGTTTCAAGTGCCCCGAGTGCTGCAAATGACTCTCTTCTGCACTTTCCCCTTATGTTTTAATTTAAAAGCACCTCTGCATTAAAGGAAAGAGAAATGCATTTGGCAGAAGTCACAGTTAAAGACTAATTTGTTAGGGCAGCCAGTGTTGAAATCATCCTTTTCAGTTAGATCTCTCTAGTGGAAACGATGCCTAGTGCTTTGTGCTGAGGGTTTTTTCTCCCTCCCTGTTTTCCAATGCGTTTGTAACCCACCTAAGCATGCTCTGAGGCTGCCTATGGCTCCAATTTTGGCTGATTGTCCTTCGACATTGTGTGTCAGAGAACAACAGCTCTGGGTTTGCCAACTTAAGATTTTAGTGTTCCAGGGACAGTCCCACCAAATTGCTTCCTTTTTAGCATTAGACTATTAATCAAGTGCCTGAGGACCCTAAAGAAATTGGACCAAAAGAAAAACAGATTTGGGGATTAAAGAAGTATGTGACAAGGAGTGGAGTAGGACCACATTTGCAGGTCAGATGAGAGTGCTATTAGAAAAGAGTAAGAAAATTTACAGGGAAAAGCTGACAGTGTGAGTAGTGGGAAGACATCATTCAGTGTTTTATGTCCTTGCATAGCTCATGGTGTGATTTTAAATGGTATACCAAGTATTTTTAAATAGTTATGAGCAAAAAAAATAAATGTTAAACCCAAACCCCTGATTTCACAGATATTGCATCTGTAACACAAAATTAGGTATGTCTAGTCAGCCACTGTCTTTTGAAAAATACATTAAGTAAATAATAGTCTTTGATAATGTGCAGATATGATGAAAGATCCGGAATGTGATTTGGTTTTGAATCTCAAAAGTTTAAGGAAAAACCAATGTGGTGAAAAGTAGATATGTAAAGAAGAAGTTCTGCGATTTAAAAATGCATACATGCTGTCTCAATTTATAGCCTGCCTCAGCTCCTGATCCTGATGTTCCCTAGGGGGTCAGAATCCTATGAAAGACAGAAGATGCCAGTTGGCGCCTCATGAGTTGTGTTTGGCATCCTGAAAGTGGGGTTAACTGGAAGCTGCCTAATAGTAGATGACACTTATTTTCAACCTGGATATCAAAATAAACTAATTCTGTGAAGGGGCTGCTTACTGAATGACCCAAAGTTTCTAAACAGCGCTTTTTGGTGCCCGTAACGATTACTGTTAGCGCTCCTGCCTGCTCTTGCATGCTTGTTGAGAATGGAACAAATTGATACTGTGCTCATTGACTGTAATGTGGCTTGCTTTATGTTGGCATTTGTGAAATTCAGCCCAGAACACCAGTGAAATTTCTCTTTTTGTAAAGTATGTATTTGATACTTAAGTAAACCATATTCATTCATTATAGAAAATTTAAGCAGTATGCAAAGGTTTTTCAAAAATAGACCTATCATCTCAGGGATAACCACTTTAAAAAGTCTGACATACTTTTTTTCAAGCGTGAATGATTTGAAGTTATAGTTTGCTTTGAAGTTTAGGTTTGTGCCCTAACTTTGACAAGTGTGCATTACAAATTATTTTTATTTTCGAAATAATATTTGTGACTTAAAAATACCTAATTATTTGCTTTGAGCTTCTTTTTGGTTTGTACTTGAGTGTCAACACACACACACACACACACACACATATACACATATATACATAGACACACAAACATATATACGTACACTTACATATATACCCAAATATATACTTTTTTAAACTCAGCATGATTCCAAAATCACAAGCCCAGTAGTATTCTGGTTGCTTTCCACTTCGGAAGAGTTGAAGAAAGCTGTCCTCTCCTCCCCTGTATCTTTGCCCTTGCCTTCAGTGGGGTCACATCTTCAAGCCACAAAGGGAAAGAAAGCCCTATGCATCCATCTATCTATCCCTCCCTCCCTCCCCTCCTCCCTTTATCTGCCTTGCTCACACACTCACCCACACTCACCCATGTCCTTCCTCTTTTCCTGTGTCTGTGTTTGTCTGTCTGTCAGCCTGCCTGACTGTCTCTCCCTCTTGCTGGAGCCATTCAAAGTGTCCCCCTGATTCAGGGGCAGTGTGCCTTTTCTGGGTTGGTGCAAGACCCTGGAGAGGAGTGCTTGGAAAACTCAGCATGGCCTCCTCACCAGACCAGTGCGGTTACACTTAGCATCTGACCACCGGTTTGTCTAACAGGAGGTCCCTAACCCTACTCATAACTTGCCTGTTTCTCTTTTGGTGTAAGAACATACACTTTTTAAAGTTGAAGGCCTAGTTTAAAATCTTATGAAAAAGAAGGGCCCACAGTGAAAGGATGAGGAGAGTCCATTGGAACTATAATTAAATTTAGTTTTCCCTCTTCGCTCTCTCGTGAAGGGAAAGCCAGATGCCACCCTTTCTAGAGAATAAGGTACCAGACCCAGATGTGAAGGAACAACTTAATTCAGCAGCATGATAAGAATCTGAGCTGGCACTTTTCAGCCAGAATCTCAGACACACACACACTCAGAGAGAGAGAGAGAGAGAGAGAGAGAGAGAGAGAGAGNAGAGAGAGAGAGAGAGAGAGAGAGAGAGAGAGAGAGAGAGGGAGAGA
Organism: Hipposideros armiger; assembly: GCF_001890085.2. Taxonomy (NCBI): domain Eukaryota; kingdom Metazoa; phylum Chordata; class Mammalia; order Chiroptera; family Hipposideridae; genus Hipposideros; species Hipposideros armiger. Next base: position 816,890 of record NW_017731928.1, on the reverse strand, counting down.
CAGAGAGGGAGCGTGCACACCACCAGTTTCAAGTTTTACTGAATGAAGACATTCACATGATAAGTTGCCATTCTCAGTTTTTAAATAGCTTTTATTGTTGAAGTAGAATATACAATTCGGGGGGAATGTCATTGATACATCAGCTGACTTTTAATGTTAAGAAACTTTGAATCTTGATTTTGTAGTGCAGAATCCCATTTTGAGAGATAGACAAGAAAAGAAGTGTTAACTAAAGAAAATGGGGAGAATGGACTATGATGGAAATAGAAAATTGAAAGGACAAGCTTGAAGTTACAGTCAGTTCTGCTGTAACACAACACGCATTCCTAAAAAATTACTGCACTGTTCTAAAGTGCACAATAAAAATCACATGAGACTCATTGAGAAAATTGGGATATGGGCACAACACTCAAAAACTTCATTAGTGACACACACAGGAAAAGACAGGAACCTGACAAAAACGGTAGCACAGTTTTACATAGATTTAATGTTTAAAAAAATACATAAATCTGAGAAAAAGTATGACAGTTTACCTTGAAAACGACCTAACATTTGCTTCTGGAAGAAGGTGTCAGGAAGAAGCGCTTGTGAGCTGTGTAGTGGTGGAAGGAATGTTCTCTGAAATCAGTGGAAAGTGGGAGCACCTGACACGGGTAGGCGAGGCTCCTGACATCCGTGGTGACTGAGGTGGCTGGTGGATGTTTGGGGTGGGGGGCATTTTGTGTATTCCCATGTGGTTCTGTTCAGCCAGGTACAGTTTTCTGCATTCACCTAATGCTTCTTGCAGTTGAAATCTTGCAAAAGCAAATGCAAAATTTCATTATGCTCAAATTGTTTTTTAGTGCATCAGTAGCTTTGGAATAGATTTACATTCCCAAAACAAGCAATGTAGCAGAACTGACTGTATTCAATCAGATTGAAAATTTTATTTACATCATTTGATACAGGAGAAAATGTATCACATTTATTCTGAGACATTTGCTTGAGAATTCCGATCACCAGAGAATAGTAAGAGGAGTAGACTTCTTAAAAGTCAGAGTTCCTGTTGGGGTTTCCCCCTTTATACCACAGACATGGTATTATTTCTTCAGTACACTGCCACCAGGCAGACACTTTCTGTGGGTGAGCATGGATGAATATTTCAATATTTAATTATTTTAATGTATATCAGAAAAATGTTTATAGGAGGCTTATCAAACCTATTGCTTCAGAGATACTATTGTTTGGGGAAAATATCTCTCAAGCGAGGTACACTGCTTCATGCTGAGCCATCTGAAAATGTACTTGGGGGTAGTTTCAGGTTGCCCTTGGCAGAGGGGCATGACTGGTGATTAAAGGGTGGCAGACCAGGAATTCTAACTACCCTGAAATCCCGTAGAATTATCCTGTCCAAAATACCAATGATGCTCACATGAGAGACTGGTTAATATTAGACTAAGGAGGAGGAGGGAATAGGAGAGTTGATCATTTAAAGTGTTGAGTACAAAATAGTATTTTATGTGGCTTTGGTTAGAACAATGGAAATAGTTTGCAGTTGACGGAAGTTTGGAAAACACTCGTTCAGGACAAGTAGCAGCAGTGACCTTTAACAGACTGATACACGGTGCCGTGTGGACACCAAGCAGTGTTCTCAGTGCTGTTCGAATGTTCACTTAGCTGTGGTTAATGGTTTTGAGATGTCAGCCGAGCCTCAGGTGGACCCTCAATCTTGGCTTTACTGTGGAATCACACTGGGGAGCTCCTAAGAGCCTGGATGCCCAGGCCACACCCCAAGCCAGTTAAATCACACTCTCTGAGGGTGGGACTCAGGCATCAGTATGTTCTAAGCTCATTAGGTTATGTCAATGTGTAGCCAAGGTTGAGAACCACTGGTCTAGGGCCATGTGAAAATCACTCCTCTTCACAAGAAAAGATGCACCGATCATGCAGCTGTTAACTGAAGTCCTGCTCTATTCCATGTTATAGGGGAAGATGAGTGAGACATGGCTCAGGAAAGCTCCACCGGCCGAGGCAGACAGCAGAGCTGGAGACAGATTTTTATAGTCCTAGCTGACAAGTGCTGATGCTTGGAAGTATATACAGAGTTTGAGATCACAGATGAGAGAGAAAAAAATTTTTTTAAAGTACCCAAAAACCTCTGATGCCAAACTTGAAAAATTATTAAACTTAAGTTACGAGCATTTTCCCTTCCCTACACACAACTTTCAAATCAGAGAAGGGGGCGGGGTGCAACAAGCATTTATAAATCAGTATCAATTTAGCCTTCCTAACCTGCTTGTGGCCTTTGTGTGGTCGAGTTGGAGAATTTGAATTTTGTCTGCAGATAGCATAATAAATTTGTCCTGGTGTAGAGCAGGTTCTCAAGTACTTCATAAAGCATTGTTGAACCAATGACCTTGTGGGAATAAATCATCACAGCTCCATAGAGAGGCTAGTATAAAAGACCTTTGGAAATAAACCATTCAAGTCATGCTGGTGTCACTGATTCTAATATGCTAAATTTTTTAAATACTCATCGAGCTTCCATATTGTGATTAATAAATGTTGGATCACATACATGTAAAACTTAGAGTTAAGCAGATGTGTCATTTTAAAGTACAAGTTTGATGAAAGGCAGCCACTAAGCTACCATCACAAGGTACTTCAGTAGCTAAAGTTACTAAATAATTGATTTGCCTCGATGATAACATCCTTCAGCAGCTCTCGATTATTTCATATGGATTGCTTTACCCTGAGAAACTGACTCTGCAGTGGACGGACTTATTTGCAGTGATACCTGTGTAGTCTGTACTTACTCATGGATTACTTCCTGGTTTAAACACCAAGCACAGCTATGTGGTATTTTTGTCTTGCACCTTTGGCATCTTAGTGGTGTGAACCAGAGCTATGCCATCTGTAGTTGAGTGAGATTATTAAAAAACGGGGTGGTGGGGGTGTGTGTGTGTGAAATGATTCACTGGAAAATTTCAGCACAGATTCTTAAGGAACGATAAGATAACCCTAGAAACATTCTTATTTGGTGTCATATGCTAGTGGGTAGTGACAAGAAAAACCGAAGGTACAACTTGTTTCTTAACATTTTGCTATTTTGAAAATTTGGAGAGGTGCTATGCTGAAAAGGAAGAATTAATTCCATGCAATGTCAATTAGCAGAGTTCTGCAGATGAATGAATAATTTTCATCTCTCTGACTGCAAGTTGGAGCCGTAAGGTTCATGGGCAAAACCCAGTATTCTCAGGTTTAGAAGGGCTGTTTAACTCTCTAATGGCTATCTGTGAATGATAAACCTCTTTATGTGGAGATGTTTCCTGTGCAGGAGGACCAGTTCCTAGAAACCTTAATGAGTCTGTGGGGCCTAGATAAGCCATTCTGAACACTGAAGAGTTTAATATAGTTGAACCTAAATGTGTTGATTTCAGAGTACTCTTCCAGGGTTCCATTGGAGACTTGCCTGAGACATGTCTTTTTTTCTTTTTCTTTGTTTTCTTTTTCAGAAAGAAGACATAGCTCATCCAGCAAGCCTTCTTTGGCCGTTCCTCCCACTTCAGTATTTTCTTTCTTCCCTTCTCTGTCCAAAAGCAAAGGAGGCAGTGGAAGTGGAGGCAGCCGTTCTTCCAGCGGAGGCGTTCTAAGCGCATCCTCATTAAGTTCCAAGTTGTTGAAATCGCCCAAAGAGAAACTGCAGCTCAGGGGGAACACCAGGCCAATGCATCCCATCCAACAAAGCAGAGTCCCCCACAGTAGAATGTGAGTATGGCCAGGAGGGTCCTCATGTTTACCTGATGCAATGGACCTGTGTACTCCGGCCAATCTGAAAAGGAGCCCGCTGTGGGGAAAATTCATATTCATGCTGTTTCTCTTTGTTTCCCTGTCACATCTTGGGTGACTTGACAGAGCAGTAATAATGTTAGTTATAAGGTTAATAATATTTAGTGCTTCTTTATTGTGTGCCACCTACTGAAACGTAGCTCTACATGTGTATTGTCATTTAATTGCCTGAACAACCCTACGGAATAGGTATTGTGTTATCCCCACTTCCCAGGTAAGGAGAAGGAAGCGTAGTAAGGTCAAGGAGCTTTCGCTGAGGACCCCTCAAGTCAGACAGGTCAGGGTTCACATCCCAGCTCCATCACTTCCTAGTGGGGTCTTAGACATGGCACTGCTTTTTTCCGGAGCCCTTGTGCAGGGTTATTGAGAGTAGTGGAGCTAATGTATTAGAGTCGGGCTCCTGGCCCCCAGGAGAGAATAAATAAACGGATGCTGGCGCTTAAGCTGTTGCAGTTGGTAATAGTAGGAATAAAGAGGTGAAGAGAGTCCCAGGTGCTGTTTTAGGACTTTCTGGGGCCTGCAGAGCAAACAGGGAAGCATTGCTTCCTCCCCCAGTCCTGGGCTCCCATCACTCGTGTAGTGATGAGGGAAGACTAGAAGAAGTTCACACCCACCCGGCGAGGCTCTGGCGCGTTTCCACGGTGGGGCTGCAGGTTGGCAGGCTCCCTGTGGTCACATGGGGCAGCAGCCGTGCACTCCCAGAGAAACATATCTTGCCTCGTCATGGCAGCCGTCAGCCTTGGTGGCAGGTGGCTTTTCCCTGGCCCGCCTCCCTTTTGGAGGGTATGCCACACATCTCAGGCCCAAGGTCTGATAACCTGGTTAATCTCAGGGCAGCGTCCAGCACCTGCTACTGCTCAGGGACCTTGCCAACTGGGAGTGGTCATGGCATCTTGCAGTGTCTGCTTCTGTCAGGGCGTCCCAGGTACAGCTGTTGGTGGCCGTTTGTCCTTGTTGCTAAGCCCCCAGCCCCTGCTCATCTGTCAGAAGCACAAGCACAGCAAGCTTGGCTGTCGTTCCCAGAGCTGTCTGAAAGCCAAAGAAAATGCCAGTGCGCTGTTTATGTCCCTTGCCAGCTTCACAGCTGTCAGAGCATTGACTCCACTGAACAAAGTCTGTAAAACCCCATCAATTCAAACCTCTATTTGGAGCTGGCCTTTAGAGGGGGCCAGGCCACCTATTAGCTTCATACCAACATTTGCCACCCAAACGATAGTGTCAGTAAGATTTCAAGAGCAATCCGTTCTTCATTGTGGCACAGGTATTCTGTGCTCACCTGCCGTGCATCAGGCATGTGTATTCCAAACTCCTGTTATAGAATCCTTTCTCAGGGCTGGAGAATTCTCACTCCAGTGACACACCATTTACTGATTAGCATTGGTCTTGCTCATTGACAGAAGCAGAGAGCCTCTTCTTGGTGGCGTATTGTTAGATTTATTTCAGTCCTTATAAGTCCTTAGTGACATTTCTTGGAACTATTCTCTAATTTCAACATTCTTTTCTTTGCTTACTCAGTTTACTTTGTTTTGATGGATCCTTTCTTTAAAATGACAGTTCTCAGAGACCTGCAGGTCCTGCAAATAGTCTTTGGTCCTTTCAGACTTTTTCATATTTTGCTTTTTGTAGGAGTTGCATTGGGTATCAAGTCTAGATCTCCAATTGGCTTCTGTGTAGGATTGTTCTAGAATGATGAAAGACCAGGTAAATTCAATGGTCACTAGAGGTTTTTGCCTCACCGTTGTAGACTGAATAAATGTGAACCTTACTGAGTTTTCTGGAGAGTCCTAACAGGTTTGCATAAGGAGCCGTGGGGAGCCTAGCTCGGTGCAGTGCACGGGTAGCACGCTCTTATTCATCCCCCTTGCTCCCGTTCACCTGTTCACCGGGGCGCTGGGGCACTTAGGTACTGGTGTTCTCACTTCCCCTGCTACAGCATGACGCCCTCTGTGAAAGTGGAAAAGATTCATCCCAAGATGGATGGCACACTACTGAAATCTGCGGTGGGGCCACCCTGTCCTGCTACTGTGAGTTCCTCAGTCAAGCCTGGCCTTAACTGCCCCTCAATACCAAAGCCAACCTTGCCTTCACCTGGACAGATTCTGAATGGCAAAGGGCTTCCTGCACCGCTCGCCCTGGAAAAGAAGTCTGAAGATAATTCCAGTAACAGGAAGTTTTTAAATAAGAGGTTATCAGGTAACTTCGCAGTTTCTCTCAATGTTTCTCTGTGTATCGGCCATTCGTAAGGGAGCACATGAGCTGCTGTCTATAAGTCCTCTTTGAAAACTGGTCACGTTAGCTAGAGGAGAAAGTACCTTACATAGGATGCTTGCCGTCTGCACTGTTGTGTGTGTGTGTGTGTGTGTGTGTGTGTGTGTGTGCGCGCGCGTGTGTGTGTGCATGCATGCATGTGTATGTAGGTTATGTAGCCACAGCTTTCCAGTGGTGTATTTGAGTGGGGTAATGCAGTAGTGCTGACTTAAACAGTCTCTTTTCTGTCCCCTGCTGGCAATAATCCCCACTCTAAGTGATATTACTGCTTCTTTGCAGTGCTCACACAGTGTCTATTTTATATTTATTGATATGTGGTAGAGTTTATCCAATTATAATTTGACTGTTTTGTGATTTCTCCTGTTTTCTTATTTACAAACTCAGTGAAGGGAGGGTTTGGTGAGCCCGTTGTAATGTTTGTGTGCTTTTGGCAGAACGAGAGTTTGATCCTGACATGCACTGTGGGGTCGTTGACCTCGACACCAAGAAGCCCTGCACCCGGTCTCTGACATGCAAGGTAGGTGGCCTCCTGAGCAGAGCTTCCTGTGCTCAGGTGAGCACAGGGCTAGGACAAACAGCCATGACACCCAGCGGGACTAAGCTAGGGACCTGGTCTGCGGAGTATTCCGATTTGTGTAAATGAGGGGATAACTTGTCTTTAATGAAGAAAGCCTCAGGTTCGGAACATGTAAAGTCTGTTGTTACAAACTGCAATCTTAAGAGAGATTTTGTTTCCACTGAGCAATGTTGTACTCCGGAATAGTGTTCTTTCCTCATCAACCTGTTATTTCCAAAGACTTAACATTTCTTCTGAGAAACTTAATATGAGAGGCTGCCCTTTACTGTGGTTTAAATTATACTTAGAACAAGTCCATAAATTTACTTTGCATGTACATGAATATTCTTTTTTCTTTTTTAGACTTTTTATTTTTTTTAAGATTTTATGGGGGAGTTGGGGGAAGGGAACAGTGTTGGGGAATTGGGGAAGGGGACCAGCCAAGTTGTTGTCCTTCAATCTTCGTTGTGGAGGGCGCCAGTTGCCATCTGGCTGCCCGTTGGCAGCTCATGGTCTCTAAGCTCAAGGTGCTGTGTTCAGTCTTAGTTGTGGGTGGGCGTAGCCACCATCCCATGCGGGAGTCAAACCAGCAGCCTTGTTGTTAAAAGTGCACGCTCTATCCACTGAGACATCCAGGCGGCAGCTCAGCTCAAGGTGTCAGTTCAGTCTTAGTTGTGGGCGGGCGTAGCCCACTGTGGAACAGGCAGTCTTGTTGTTAGGAGCACTTGCTCTCACCAGCTGAGCCATCCTGCCATCTGTTGGCAGCTGAGTGATAGCTCAGCTCGGGCGCAGGGTCACTGGCCCATGTGGGAATCAAACCGGTGGCCCTGTTGCTCAGAGCTCGCACTCTTAAGCCAACTCTTAGCCAGCTGAGCCATTCGGCCAGCCCTGAATATTCTTAAAATGTTTTTGTGATCTGTGGTCCTTCCATTTTAAAGAGGCACTTTAAAACATTTGTCACTTTTAGATAGCCTTCTTTTTCTTTTTTTTTTTTTAATACTAGATTACATGCAGTGTAATTGATATATAAGCTAAGAAAATGGAATGATCATCTTTTCTGCCCTGAGGTTTTCCTCGAAAATGCCAGTTTGCTGATACGGAGTGGTATATTTGCTGTAAAATAAGGGTTGTCAATGGGGGGCTTCAGGCTCGCCCTAGACCTGCTGCATAAAGGAGCATGTATGTTTATTTGTGGTTCTCTGGAGAGTGTCCTTTCACAAAGATTCAAGAAGTATTCTTAAGAATCACTGCTTTGAAGTACATAATTTAAAAACCCTTCTTGGAGGACAGGTTAAAAATTAGTCTCATCTTCTAAAAGTTAATAAAATTGTTGGGGTATTATTTTAAATTTTACCAAAGATTGCGTTTGAATAAAGGACTTCAGGCCCCACTCCACCCCGTAAACAGTGGGGGAATGTTATAATCTTCAGAAATGGAAAATGTTATTTCTAAGTGGTTCTTATTTTAATTTAAATATTTAATTTTAGTATGTTCATTTTATCTTACAACAATGGTTCTGATCTTTTAGGGGGAAGAGGTTCGTCATGAGCACCTTTAAATGTCTAAGTTTTAAAAAAATCACAGAGCCTCTTTCCTGAGGAAAAAATATATATTCACATGTGTATTCTGAATTTTGCATTCTATTTCACAAGTTGATGGACAAGCCCAGCCCTGAATCTCTAGGTTAAAAACTCCCAGCAGAACAAATTGTTTTTGTATTCTGTGATGATAATTGAACACACGTAGAGATGTGTTGTTGTTTTTGAAGGTGGCCATTCGAGCTCTGTAGGATTATGTCCGGGTTAGCGGCCCAGCCCCTAAGAGAGCTTGTGATAGCATGCCTCGATCCATCATCATTAAAACATGCCGTCCTCTCCCTGTTTCTTCCTGCCTCCCTGATGCTTAGTGACGGATTTCTCAGTATTCCCGTACCTGTGGTCAATGAAGGAGGCGTTCTTTATCCCACATGCTCTTTTTAAATCACCCCTGAGTCATGCTGGCGAACCAAAAGCTTTATCAACTCAGAATCTGCAAGGAGTTTGACCAGCCTACTCCCTTTTGGAATCTTGTGTGCTCTCCATGTGTTCTCTTAAGAGTGTCATTATTGTCCGTGGCATGGTGCTAATCCTGTCATCGCATTAATTGGTATCTTCAGCCCTGGTGTGTCATGAGTTCAGCAGAGAGCTGGCAGGAAATGCAGCATGTTGGCAGGCCTGCCCTCCGTCTCTTCCTGCGCCCTCCTTGTCAGTTTTTCTCCCTTCCCTTCCTCTCCTGTGGCCTGAGTCTGGTCAGCTGGTGGGCCAGACATAACTTAGTGCCCTGGCTGAACACCCCCCACCTGCTGCCCACCTCTCCTGCCTCGCACTCGGAGCGTCGTCCTTTCCCGTCACTGTTGGGGTCTCCTGAGTCTCACCCCTGTCACTCGTTCCCTGTTGTCCACCTGCCACCTCACTGTGCCCTCGTCACTTCTCATCTGTCCAGTGTCCTGTTTAGTGTCCTCTTAGCCTTCCATGCACATGGATTTTGAGCCTGGTGGCTTTGTCCCTTCAGCCACTGTAGACATTCTTACTGGATACATCTGGGAACACAGGCCTCATTCCGGGTCCCGGAGGATACCAGGCTTTAACAAAGTCAAGGCCGTTCCCTGCCCTCGTGGGGCTTACGGCCTAATGAAACAGATGGAGATTGATCTGGTAATCACCCAAATAATTGTCAAGTCACCACTGGTGAGTAACACATGGAAGGAAGGCTATGTTATAACAAGCTTAATGGGAGATTGGACCAAGGAAGCCTCCTTTGCCATAGGAACATGGGGCTGAAATCCATATGATTTATCTGGGTGGGGGAGACCCAGGAAGCAACATGTGTGACAGCTCTGTGATGGGCAGGACAAACGCCTTAGGGTCAGAAAGACAGCCAAGAGGCTGAACAGAAGGAGAAGGAGGCTCTTGGCACCAAAAGAGTGGGGACAGGGTGTTGGAGTGTTTGGAGCCAGAAGCCTGGCTACACGGTCTTTATCCTGGGAGCCTGAGGCAGCTCCCAAAGAGCTCTGATGGGGTGGGAGCCTCAGGTTTGTGTTTGGAAGGTTCTTCAGCACTCTTGGAAATCCTGTTTACTCTTCAAATCAAGCAGGGTAAACATTGATCATCTTGGCCTACTTTCTTCACCTGCCTTTACTGTGCTAAGCACCAGGGGACATTGAGAGACGAGGAGCGGTGTCTCCGTCTGTCTGGAGAGACAGGCAGGTGTACCAGTGCCATTATGTATTCATTCGTTCATTCAACACATGTTGGAGGGCCGTTATTTTTATGTTCCTTTGAAGCATTTATTGAATGCCAGATGCTGTATAGGTGCTGGTCCAGCACTGAACAAAACAGCTCCCTGTCTTCGTTTAGATTACTTTCTCGTGGGTGTATCACATATTAAAGAAAATTAAGTAAAAAATGTAAAAGGAGCTAAACACATTTATCTTTCTGTGTCAGATTAGATTTGGGGCATACGTAGTTTGCAGTCTGTCTAAGAAGGAAGTAGGTTATGCTATTGAATTTCAAAAGGACATTAGAAGCCTAATTCCCCTTAAACCTCTTCAATTGTAGCAAACGTGTAAAATGTGTAGAGCAGTCCATCTGTGTAATGTGGAGAGCCATGAACACACCTAAAGTATCATTTGCAATATTTTGTGACATAAAAGCGATGAGGAAATAGTGGATGAATTCACTTACGTTTACAGGGATTCACTCTGCTTTGTATCTTTCCTCACAGCCTTAGAGACTTTCCTCGGCTTAGCAGGCCCTGGCCTCACGTTGCTTTGAGCCAGTTTCTGTCCTTCCATGGCGTTTTCATTGGAATAGAGAGAAACAGGCAGTTACTAAAAGAAGACTTTCTGATACATATTTTATGGAATAATTGTTTCTTCCCTTTTAACAGTCTAAAATTCTAAATGGCCCAAAGAGGAATTTTTCTAATGGATTTATGTGGTAGGAGCCTCAGTAAACAAATTGTTACTGTTGCACAAACTTGAGGACCTGTCACCTGCTTGTTTCTACTGTTTGCCACTTAATTACCGTATTTTGCCATGTATAATGCGCAGCCACGTTTTTGGCCCAAACTTTCAGGGAAAAAAATCTTTCATTTTAATATTTTAATTCAAATTTTTATTTGTTTACATTTAGGTCCTTGTTTTTTTGTATTATAAATGAATTTTGGCATTTATTTTTTAACATTATGGTACAAGACATTTTATGTAACAAATACAGTAAAACCTTGGATTGCGAGTAATGTGGTTTGTGAGTGTTCCACAAGACTAGCAAACATTTCTAATACATTTTAACTTGGTAAACAAGCGATGTCTTGCAATATGAGTAGTTTGTTTCCAGAACAAATTATGCGCGCAAACCAAGGTATTACTGTAATTACAAAACACAAGAACAGATAAAAGGTACAAGAAGTTTCATGTACCGGTAACAAATTTATGATATTTATGCATCATAGAAGGCTAAGAACTCTTCATTGTTGCAAGTTCATCATAAGTTCAACAAAACCGATTATCGTATTCCAGAGTATTATTTGGCATACGGATATCGTTATTGATTTCTCGAGTTAACACTTTTAACTCATAAGCATAAATAAAAGAATTAAAAACATTTATATAGATACGGAATTATTACCACCCTTGTGTAATGCACATCCTTATTTTTCCCTCACGAATTTGGGCAAAAAAAGCGCACATTATACACGGCAAAATACAGTGCATACTGGATGGCACAGCAAGCATTTCTTTTTTCTGGTGGCAGTAACATCACGAAGCTCTCATACATTTGGAGCCTGGAATATGTGCTGCTTCTATTCTAGCTTAAAAGGAAAAGACCATACTCATGATTTTTCATAGCTTAGGAAATGCTGAGCAGCCTTTGACCATGCTAGTGGTCCAGGTTGCTTTTTTTTGGGGAAGGGTGTTTTTTGACATATGACAGAGAAAAAAATGATGATTACTGAGATACCTCGGTTTCTGTACTTTTTTGGTCTACAGACACATTCCTTAACCCAACGGAGGGCTGTCCAGGGTAGAAGAAAACAATTTGATGTGTTGTTAGCCGAGCACAAAAACAAAACCAGGGAAAAGGAATCGATTCGCCATCTCGACTCTCAGCAACCAACGCAGCTTCTCAGGGACCCGCATGCCGCCCCTCCTAGAACTTCACAGGAGCCACACCAAAACTCGCACGGAGTGATTCCTTCCGAATCAAAGCCTTTCATAGCTAGTAAACCTAAACCTCACACCCCCAGTCTTCCAAGGTAAGCCGCATTTTCCAACTCCTCTCCCTCTTTCAGAGAACAGACACACACCAGTGCAGTCATGATGTCAAGGAATGTACATCAGGCTCACTAGGAGATGATGAGGTGGTTTTTATTATAATTGGATTTTACTTGAAAGGAAAAAAAGTTGTTGAGTCCATCTTGGGCTCTTCTTGGCCCAATGCAAGCAGTAGACTAAAGCTACAATTACCTGCTCCATCCCTGCCCAACACTGTGTGTCTCTTAAGCCCACTGAGCAGGGCTGGCACTTGGGTCCTACCTGCAGGGTAGTGACTGGAACATTTCACGTGGCTTTAGCAGCAATTTCTCATTCATTTGTCTCGCTTCTTGCAAAATGCAGCAGTGGGAATCCTTGCTGGGAACAACAGCCAGCCTCAGTTTTTCAGCATCCATTTATCAACATATTTTTTCATTCATTCATTTGGGACTTTGGCCTAAGCATGTATTAGGCATTTTAGCCATGAAGTAAGCAATGGGTCAGAGTGTTTTACCAAGAACTTACCATACACATTTCTCGGAGACAGAATATCTGCATGTCTGTGCTTATGTATCTAAGCAGGTTAAAGTAAAGGCCTTTGTACCCAATTCCCAGAGGGAAGGCAGAGAGAAAGGCGTAGTGATGAGGGCCTCCAGTGTTGGTCAGCAGCAGCAAGGGCTTCTGCTTAGGAACGTGCCAGCCCTCGCCATTCCCTAATGGCTCACACTCACACTCACCTGTCTGATCCTTGAAATTATTGCGTGAGGGGTGGAAGTGCCTCCCACATGAAAACCCAGGTGTGTGCTTGAGCCTATCCCAAAGCGAGCCCTCTGCTTTCTGAGAGCGTGGCCAGGCCCAGCTGTGATTCCTTAGCAGGTCCTTTCTTTGGCCATATTCTCACTGAAATTCTCCCATCTATAAAAAAGTAAGCTTAATTCTAGAATCACCAGGACTTTATACTACATGTAGGACAAATATGTTTCTGTCCTTGAGTACCGGGCTCTAGGATCAGTTGTCCACATAAAGTAGTAATGCTGCCTAGTTATTTTATCACACACACCCCTCCCCCAGCCCTCTTAGGTTGCTGTGGAGCACTTGACAATATCATTTATTGCCTTAGTAACCCAAATCCAGGTGAAATTTGAAGGGGAATCAAAGAAAGTATTCTCTTAAGTGCCATGTATATTTCCCCCTCTTTGGGGAGACTAGAAGGAGGACTTGAGCCACCCAAGTAGCTGTAGAAAGGAGAACTAATTATAAGTAACGATGGCAGACAGCTCCATGTGGCATTGTGCGATTCAGGAGAGAGGACCCTTCACTCCCAGGCCACTGGATCGGGTAGCCCAGTGTTAGTGGTAGACCCCAGGTGCTTTTGGATCCGTTGTTGTATCTGAGTTAAGGCGACTGATTCCCAGACGTGTGATCTGATCAGTGCTGCACTTTCTACTCACCAAGGCCTCCAGGCTGCCCTGCTCAGCAAGGTGGGAGTGCCCCCATTGACCCTTCTCCAGTCCATGAATCTCCACACCCTCCCCTGCCTGCCACTGAGCCAGCTTCTCGGTTATCCAGTGAGGAGGGAGAAGGCGATGACAAAGAAGAGTCTGTTGAAAAACTGGACTGTCATTATTCAGGTCATCATCCTCAGCCAGCATCTGTAAGTTCCCACCCGCCCCGCGCTCACCCTCCCCACGCAGCAGGGACAAGACACTAGCGGGGCGCGCCAGGGACCTTGGCATGCCCTCCTCGGGGGCGCCGTCAAGGTGTGAGAGCAGAGCAGCTCAGAACAGGGTGCCCCAGCAGCAGCACGCAGTGTGTCCGGGGACGGCTCATGCTTTTTCCTTTCTCTTCCATGAAGCTCAGGGCCAGTCATTGTCACGCTCATGCTTCACAGCTCTCGGTGCTCAGAATAAGTTCTGTCTTTCATGGTTAGTTCCGCTGCTGAGGGAGAGAGGCCCTCGCCGGGTATGCCACCCTCAGAGTTAGCAAGCCCCTGTGGGCCTGTGCTCTCTCTTGCAGTTTTGCACATTTGGGAGCCGGCAGATTGGAAGAGGCTATTACGTGTTTGACTCCAGGTGGAACCGGCTTCGCTGCGCCCTCAGCCTCATGGTGGAGAAGCATCTGAACGCACAGCTGTGGAAGTGAGTGCTTGTTCTCCCGCCGCTGGGATTGGGGCGGGGTGGGGGGGGGCGGATAGGAAGGGCTTTACTCAGCGCTGCGTCCTCTGCGTTTCTTATGGGACTGATTTAATGAAGATGTGCTTATCTAAAATGAAAATGTGCCCTTTGGCCCTGAGAAGAAGGCCCCTCATCATTCATTCATTCACTCTTTCAGCAATTATGTCTTGTTCTGGGTTCTGGGGTTCCAGGCACAGGGACCCCCACATGTATGGTGCTCACATTCTAGTTGGTGGAAAAGCACCAAAACCAACGCGCAGAAAAGAGAGATTATCGCTTGTCATAAGAGAGATAATGGAAACACTAATAATCACTAACAGTGAGAGCTTACTGTATGTCGGGCAACTTATAAATATATTTTATTCTCACAATCCACCTTGTCCGGTGACCTCGATTATCCATATTTTACAATAATGAAACTGAGAAACAAGGCCACACAGCAAGTTAGTGAGAGGGCCAAAATTTGGACCCAGAGGCAGTTTGGTTCCAAACAGTGAGCTGAGATGGGAAAAAGAGCAGGCCAGAGAGTTCAGGGCAAGCCTCTCTGAAGAGAAGCCCCTTGAACTGGGATGGATGGCGAGGGACCAGCCGAAGGGATGGTGAGGAGGAGTGAGTTCCAGGCAGAAACAACCATGTGTGTAAAACGCTTGAGTCAGAAAGGAACGTGGTTTGTTTGATAAACAGCAAGAAGGCGAGCGTGGTGTAGGATGACATCCGTGAGGCCTGCACGGGCCACAGGATACTGAAATGGATTCTGAGTGCAATGGGGAGCTACAGAGAGTTTTAGGTAGAGGGGCCATGTGCTCTGACTGACAGTTTGGGGTAAGACGATCATCTTGGTCAACATTTTGTATGCTCGTGTTTCCCAAACGGGATTTTAAGTGGAAGAAGAGTTTGTTCCATGGCCAGAAAGGTTTAGCTTAGTCATTCCCAAAGTCTGCAGGACTTCTCAGATCCTTTAATCGGAATAGTCCATTGTAATTTTCAAAACAAGGGAGATCATGTATAATGTGGAACGTCTCCCAAGCTCTTTGGACCTGGGAGCCTTTTTTAGGGAAACATCTTGGGGAACCAGCATTTGGCGGTACCTACTCTGGGAAACATTGTGCTTTGCCAAAGGGGGCTGTCCAGTAGTCCATCAGCCATCCCAAATCCTCCGTTCGGGCATCATTTACTAGTACCTCCCTGAAGGGACTCTGCCGGGATAGCCATTTGTCTCCCTGCCTTGGTTTCCTAATAAAGTCAGAGGAAGCTGCTCAGAGGCTCAAATAGCCCACAACCTAAAGAACCATCTCCATGATCATTAATAATAGGACTTGTATTTGTTCACTAGAGCAGTGTTACTCTGCTTTTCTAGTCCACATTTCTTCCTGGTTCTTATGAGATAAGAGGCTCCTCTTCCTTCTTTAAGAAGGAACATCGTCCCTGCCCAGACAGACTAAGGGCATTGCTTCGGGGGCGGGGCAGGTCTCTCCCTATCAGAGAACCCCACGTTACGTGAAATCTCAGCATCTTTCTTCAGACTACCTGGTGGGATGTGGAGAGCCCATTGAGCTTACTAAGCTATGGGTTTAGTACTCCTCTAAGAGTTTAGAAGGGTCCTCCAAATGTTTTGTCCTCATCGTATTGATAAGTGGTTTGTGGCCAGCAGTTTGGGTAAAGACGGATTCAGTTCCGAGTGGCTTGTGTGAACTTGTGCAGAGGCAGAATCATGACGTTGAGTCCACTGTGTCTCTGTCTCTCTGCCTGTCTTATCTCTGTTCTGTCAGAGGCTGACTGCCTTATCAGTCACTTGCTCCCAGCAAGAAGGAATCCATTCCTTTTTGTTAACATGACCTTTGGTTTTAAAAGTCAAAGCAGATTCAGACTTGTTGCTCAGTGGTGAGCTAGCACACAAGCCTGGGGCAGACAGCAGCTGGCAAGAGGTGCCAGGCCAGTGCCTGAGGAAACGCCAAGACTTCCTGGGAGCCTGTCAGCGCTTCTCTGCGCTGTTCTCAGGCGGCATCTTTGAGGCGCCCAAGGAAACTCTCAGAGCGGTCCAGGTCCCTCCTCCCGGCTCAGCCCAAAGTTCTCCCTTCCAGGAAGAGCCCCGTGTAGGGGGCACTCTTCTCAGCCCCTTACCCTTTAGTTGCTTATTGTGGTTAGTTTGAGGGTAAGTGAAGGTGGGATTTGAGTGTCACAATGAAAGAAGTCATCTTCAGTGTGTGGGGTCTCTGGATGGTGTGAAATTAGACCAGCACTTCCTCTGGAGCGTGACCATGACCCAGAAGGTCATTTCCAAGTTCCTGTGATTGATGTAAACTGATCACCTGCCACTGATTTGGGACCACTATTCCATATCAAGGGCTGCGATGGTTAGCAAGGAGTTTTTGAGGTGTGGTTTTTAGATTGGTAATAAATTCACTTGGGTAAAAAAAGAAAAATGTGTACAAAGAAGTATACAGGGAAAATTTTAGTTGCCCGGCCCCTACATTCCTATTTTCTCCTCCCCAGGCAGAAGCATTTTTGTTAGTTGCTTGTGTTGTCTTTACAGAGTTCATTTATGCAAACCCAGGTCAGTATGACTACATACTCTTTCATTGTCTCGTCTTTATACAAAAGGTAATGAATGACTTAAAAGAGCTTTTTAAAGAGGAACCAGTAATATGGGCCAGTAATACGCTCCCCCTCGGATGCTTTTTCTTTCCCCCCCGAACTTGCTTTTTAGGCTCTGTCTTCCTGAGCCACCTGGTGGCCATGGGAAGCCACTGCGCCCGGTGAGCAGAAGGCTCCTCAAAGGCGCCAGTGCCCACGCCTCGCCTGGGGGCTCGTTGAGATTCAGGTTCTGGGGAGGTGGGTCAGGAGTGGGGCCGGAGGACCCTGCATTTCTCATAAGCCCCTCAGGTAATGTCCGTGCTTATCACCAGGAGTACAGGGATAGACGGAAGCCAGCTTCTCAATCATGGGGTCACGTTGGAATCTCCTGGAGAGATTTAGAAATTATTAATGTCTGTACCCCCTCCTCCTCACCCCATCCCCCCACCCCCAGGATCCTGCTGCAGTCAGTCTGGGAGCAGCTTAAGCTCCACAGGTGCTTGTAATGTGCAGCCAGAGTTGAGAAGCACCTCCTCGGGGCCAGAGCCACACTCTTGAAGGGGAGTTTTAAAGCTGCTGCAAACACTTGTAATTAATTCCTTTTATTAGTAACTATAGTTCTCCTTAAAAAGCACCTGGAAAGCACTTTGGCCGCAGTCTGGGCCAACTCTGTCACTTGAAAGATGAGCTGGAGCCCCAGCTGGCGTGGTGACCGGATCAGCTAGAGCTGCTCCTGAAGCCGGACAGAGCAGTCCCGGGCTTGCCTTCTGGTCAGGCCGTTTTCTGCTTTGCCACCTCAGTGTTATTTCTGCCATAGGGATTTTTTTAATTGTGCTGCTATCACATTTTAAAATCAGAGCTAAAATAAAAGGGAGGCCTCCCTGGTTTGACTATTTGAATGGCTCCCCAACCCCCAAATAAATAACCTTCCCCAGACATTTTTCACAGAAGACATTGTCTCAACACTGACTGGAATCCCCTGAGATTTGGGGGCTTCATTCCCTTGTACAGTCATTCAGGCCAATAGTTAATACTTAGCAGGTATTATTAGCCTTGCCCTTGAATTCTCTCAACATTTGAGTGCCTTCTGTATTCCAGGCACCGTACTGGGCAGTGTGCCCCAGTGCTAAATAAGCTGTGGGTGCCGCGTCTGCAAAGATGTTAGAGAGCGAGCAGCACTCACACATTCAAAACCCCCTGAGTCCCCCAAAGTCTGGGGACGGGGCAGAGTGAGTCCGTGGGAAAGAAGTCAAGTCAGGATGGCCAAGACACTTCCTAAGGAAGCGGTGAGGGACTGGAGCTGAGGGATGAGCAGAAGGTGGGGTAAGCGTGTCCCAGGCAGAAGATAGCCAGGGCGGCAGCGCAGGGCCTAGTCTCGGAACTTGAGGGAGATCAGCAGCTGGAACCAGCGCACTGGGAGGGGACGGTCTGAAGCTGGGGCAGCAGCAGCTGGCAAGGCCCATGGAGCCTCACAGACCATTATCTGAGAACCCCAGCGAAGGCATGAAAGAGTTTGAAGGGAGATGTGACAGAATTGCCTCTGCATTTCAGAGTGATCCCTCTAACAGGGGTGGGGTGAAGGGGTGTCCATCCAGACGTCCGTGAACGGCTGCAGTACATACTGCTCACTGCCCTCTCCTTTTCTGCAGGAAAATCCCACCAGTGCCCAGTACCACATCGCCCATCTCCACACGTGTTCCTCACCGGACAAACTCTGTGCCGACGTCACAGTGTGGGGTCAGCTACCTGGCAGCAGCCACCGTGTCCTCATCTCCAGTCCTGCTCTCATCCACCTGCATCTCCCCAAATAGCAAGTCGGTGCCCGCTCACGGCACCGCGCTGAGCACACAGCCTGCTGCGTCCGGGGCGATGGATCCTGTGTGCAGTATGCAAGCCAGACAAGTGTCCTCTTCGTCCTCGTCCCCTTCCACGCCCTCTGGCCTTTCCTCAGTGCCCTCCTCCCCCATGTCCAGGAAACCTCAGAAGTTGAAATCCAGCAAGTCTTTACGGCCCAAGGAGCCTTCTGGTAACAGCACTAACTGTCACAGCACCAGTAGCAGTACCAGCAGCGCCTCAGGAAAGAAACGCAGAACCAGTTCTCCACTGTTAGCTCCCTCCTCCTCCTCCTCCTCCTCCTCCTCTTCCTCTTCCTCCTCCTCTTCCTCTTCTTCTCATTCCATGGAGTCTTCTAGGAAAAACTGTGTGGCTCACTCTGGGCCTCCCTACCCCTCAGCGGTGACATCTTCCCATGGCCTCGGCCTCAATTGTGTGGTGACTAAAGCAAATTCCGTGAGTGTCCGGCACGAGCAGTCAGGGAGGGGCCCCCCCGGAGGGAGCCCCGCTGAAGCCATCAAGAGGATGAGTGTGATGGTCAACAGCGGCGACTCCACGCTTTCTCTGGGCCCCTTCATTCACCAGGCCAGCGAGCTGCCTGTCAACTCCCACGGCGGTTATTCCCACTCACACACTCCTCTGGACAAACTCATAGGAAAGAAAAGGAAGTGCTCGCCTGGCTCGAGCAGCGTCAACAACAGCAGCAGCAAACCCACCAAGGTTGCCAAATTGCCAGCCATGAACAATGTCCACGTGAAGTACACGGGCACCAGCCCAGGGGCACAAGGACTGACGAACAGTTCCCTCCTCCATCAGGTAGGACATGGGCTCTGAGCCCCACGGGGAGGCCCGTTTCCTCTCCCTTGAGACCTTGTTCCAGTGTGGACCTCTGTGTAGTTGGGTTGGTTGGTTTGCCTATAAGCAAACGTCCAACTTTCTGGGATCTTTTAAGAAACGGAAGAGTTCATTGCCATATGAAGGTAAAACAGGCTCCCCTCTGCCAGAATCTCTGAGGAGTTGAGAGACGCTCCTGAGTAGCGAAACCACAGAAGTGCACATTAGCAGATAGGGCTGTGGGGACTGTCCTGCGTGACCACGAAATCCCTCTCCATAGCAAGCGTGTGTAGTCATGGGCGACAGCGTGCGTCCTGTGACGCTGTTCAGGAAGGAAGCAGACC
This sequence comes from Hipposideros armiger, assembly GCF_001890085.2. NCBI lineage: Eukaryota > Metazoa > Chordata > Mammalia > Chiroptera > Hipposideridae > Hipposideros > Hipposideros armiger. The sequence goes on along the minus strand of NW_017731928.1, from coordinate 797,186 downwards.
GTTTCCTGCAGAGCACTTGTCTCGTATGTTCCTCTAAAGGAAGCTGAGCTAAAATCACACTGATCTAGAGAGGGATGGTTTAAATTTTAAGAAGAAAGAGCTTCTAATATTTTCCCATCAAAGAATTTCAGATTTTCTGGTTAACTCTCTCCCTGTATTTTCTCCTCCCTGTTTTCCCGGGAAGGAGGATAACAGCATTAAGTATGAGCATAGCAGGAGACTAAATTCTCTCTCAAGTTAATAGACGAAAAAGCAATCTGAATGTGGGTGCAGTTGTCGAGAAGCGGCTGCCTGGCTGTCGGGCTCCGAGTTCACTGTGGCTCTGTCTCTGTGCTGTGTCTGCCTGTTCCCCACTCTCCCACCTGTTACTGTTTTCTCCTGACCTTCTCTCCTTAGCCATTCCTCCCTGCGTCCTTTGCTCTAACTTCCAGCTCATCTTCCATCTTGTTATTTCATTCATCAGGGTATCTCCTCACCTTGCCTACGAACAGGAATTCCTGCAGCATCACCCCAGAGCCCTGACTTAAAATGTGAGGCTCATTTTTGTTTGTTTCTTCCTTCCTCATCTTCAGAACCTAACTCAACGGCCAGGTTAGGACTTCTTCAGAAAATACCAGGAAGTCTCTTACTGTGATACAATTTCCTCCCAATATCTGTCTGAATTAATTAATACCCAGTACCAAAGGTATGGGGAAAATCATTATCCGTGAATTTAAAGAGCAGCTGCTTAAATTCTGTTTGAACCTCAAATACATAGGGGCTATTTGTGTGTTTGGCTCTTTGACCAGGAGCTTCCTGGACAAGTGAAAATGTGCTTTTACTTCTTAGTTTGTAGTTACTCATTATATATAGTTTATGATAAGCATAAAAATGCAGCGCAGACACCACAAGGAATGGTCCACCTGTCCTGTGAAACCCCTCTGAGTGCAGTTGCCCGAGGCCACGTGAACCCCGCTGGGGGTGCTCCTGTGCTGAGATGCCCACGTGTAGACTCCTCAGCACGCTCTGCCTTCATGTAGATGCGGCTGCAGACCCCACTGCCCCCTGGTGACAGAAAGGAGAGGAGGAGGCTGGGCAGGCGCAGCAGAGGGCAGCAGGGCCTGTGGGAGAGTGGCTGCCCCTTCTGCATGGAGCCCACGGTCCCCAGAAACTGCAGAGCCACACCTGCATGAGAAACTTGGCCACTTCTAAACCTGTGTAGTTTTTGTCGTGTTTTGGTTTTTTAATCTACTGTAGCCCACACAGGCTGTTTGGCTCACAGACCACCAGTCTACCTCCTCTGATTTCCACTGGCTGGGGGACTGTCCCACTAGGACAGGCTGCCTACCGTTTGTGTCCTATTCCTTAAAATTAGTTTCAGCCTAAGTTTGTGTTTGAGAATGATTTCCTCTGTGCGTTGGAATACTTTTTATCATGCCGCACAATTCCTAGGGAGACCCGTAGCTAGAGATCAGAGGATCGGTGAATCCCCCAAAAAGTATTGTATGTTTATCTGTCAATGCTCATTTACTATAAGAGGAAACCTGTAGGTTTCATCCAAATCTCAAAGGGACCCATGACTCCAAAATGCTTTAAAGAACACTGCTCTTGGGTCAGCCGAGTGGCTCAGTTGCTTAAGAGCTCACTCAAGAGTGTGAGCTCTGAGCAACAGCAGTTCAATGCCCAGCCCAAGCTGAGCTGCCGCTGAGCTGCCAACAGGTGGCAGGATGGCTCAAAAAAAAAAAAAAAATACTGCTCTCAGAAAAGTAGGGACCTCTACTCTCTGTTCCTCATTGAGCTGACTTTAAAATAGAGGTAAGTGAGCTGGTTGAAGCTCCCTAAACAAGAGGTACGGTGGGACATGATGGGAAGCCCAGGAAATGGGGCCGGGTCACTCCCCCAGTCCAGCCCCAGTCTGTCCACAGCCAGCGTTCCCGTCCCCAGCATGGGCACTGCGTTGGGTGTGAATTCTCACACCTGCATGTGCGCCAGCCCAGTTGACCTTGTTCAGTGTTCAGTTGACAACCTGGAAGACCTTCAAGGGAAGAAAATCAGTAAATAAACCAAAAGGCGAACATGTGAGCCTTTTCTCTAAGCGGGAAACCCAGCCTGGGTCTCTCCAGTTTTCTAGAAGTCAAGCCGTTAGAATGATGGGGCAGTGAGGGCTCTTGAAAGCTATGGCCCAGTTCTGTAGCTGCCGGCTCCTGGCCTCACTGTCACTGAAGGCTTTATTGGCGAGTGGCCTTTGAAATGTTCTTGTTTAGCATCAGGGCAGGGCAGTGTTCAGCCACTTACTCACCTTTTCGTTCTTTCCCTACCCTCTCTTTTTTGAAAGTCAAAGGCACGTCCCTGACAGCTGAAAATAGCACGGGGAGGAATAACCTGGACCCTTTTGACGACAAGTTACACCTCCACTCAGCACTCTGGACTCCAAGATGCCTTTGAGTCTGTTTTCCCAACCTCCTGTGGGCCTCAAGGGTGGAAATCTGCCGGGCTGTTACTTTAACGAGGATTTCCCTGAAGCTGTGTCTGTAGCAGTGAGTACTTTAAAGGACACTGGGTCAAGTTCAGCCGCTGAATTGCTTCTGTCAGTGTTAAAGTGGTCTGGACTGCTTGCTACCAATCTGTGAGAAGCTTTCGTTTTGTTTTTATAACTTGCAGTATATCACAGAGCCACTCTTGGAGGAGATTGGCTGGGTGAAAGAATAGTTTTGACAGGAACGTTACTGTACACTTTGCTCCCTCCCACCTCTCCCCGCCCCGGTTCCTTTTTACACTGTCTTCTGCAGGTCACTCTCCAGCAGTTAGGCACCTTAACTGGAGACCCCTTCCAGAGGAGAGACAGAGCTGTACCCCGAGCCACCCTCCAGAGACGGGGATCTGTCAGTAGGTTTTTTATAGCAATGTTCCAGGAATGAAATACAGACGTTAGCTCAAGGCATCATGAGAAAATAGCCTATATTTTGCCCAGCATTTTGCAAGCAATTTGGAATAAGAAGCTGTCAGAAGTTTCTAACTTACAAGCTGATGCCCAGAGAGCAGGTATATACCATTATAGAGGCTTACTTTCGTGGTACAAAAGCAATTCTGTGTGATTTTTTTTTTTAAACAAAACAAAAATGCAAACTAGTTTTAATAGTGGAAAGCCAAATTTTAGTGGGATGGGGGGATGGTAGATAAAATCATTATATCGGGGAAATTTTTTCCAAGAATTCCAAAGAGATGGACTTTTTTTATTCTTTAAGTCTTCGTGTCACACAGTATGGCAGATTGGGTTGGTTGTCCTGTCCAGTCTCTTATTTCAAAAAATTGCCTTTGAAAAGTGAAATTATCAGGATGCAGCAGAAAGTGTCATGCACAAAGTCATTACTATACATAAGTCTTTCCAAGGCACCCTCTGCATTACCCTCAATATCTTCGGATACTGTCCTGGGACTAAGTATAAATTTCCGCTTTGTGTACTCCCCCTCCTGCCATCGCAGATGTTTATTCGGATGCCACTGTGGTTAGGGAGCAGGCACCCTGGAGGGAGTGCGGTGAGTACGTGCACCCGTGCAGAGGTGACAGGACGCATGGTGTGTCTCCCCGACACACCATCTTTTCTTGGGATTAATGCCAGCCATCTTCCTGAGAGTTCTGGAGAGCCTCCAGGATATTTTTTCTAGTACCTCACCCCACAAGAAAGCTTAATATATTAAAACATCACTGCTTGAGAAGGTGCCATGGAATTTCGGGGATCACTTGGGGTTTTTTAACAGGTGGTGCCACCATCACAGCTCCTGAACCAAGAGCCAGGCACACGTGCTTAGAAGAACTCACCAAGTTGCTGAACAGACACACAGGGTAAATCTCCCAGGGCTCTGACCACTTCCCTGCGAGGCCTGGGCAGAGCCCATCAGTGCATCCGTTCTTCCCTACAATTCTTGGTTCAGTTTCAGGGAATTTCAAGTCAACAACAGGTAGAATGAATAAATACTTGGTTACCAGCCTAATAATGTGAATTGCTACAGAATTATTATGTAAGAAAACAAAAACTTTATGCAGATACTTTAGCTATAAATTGATGTAAGAATATTGATTTTTTTTTTAAGGAAGGGGAGAACAGTATTCTGTTCACTTATTATGCAATCAATCAGTAAATGTTTTTAAAATGATACTATAGGAGAGCTTAAGTAAGGACAGAGCGCGGATGGGCCAGTTTGGTGCAGTTAGAAGTTGGTCTGGTTGGTTGTTCATCCCAGTGGAGGGAGAGAAAGAGGATAAGAGGGAATCAGAACGTACCTAGTTGATTCCTTGGTGACAAGTGCAATGGGGTATGGGTAGAATTTATTTTCAGAGCCAAGGGGACTTGATGGTTATAAATAAAGTTGCTTTTAGCGATGGAATTTATAGACAGATCATGTTCCAAAAGATGTGAATAGGACCCACAATAGCAAGTTGATTCAGAATAATGTAGATACATCTAGATTAGTGAGTGTTGATCATTTGATTTCTTAGACTGAGGTTTTAATTGAATTTCATTATGTCTCCCGGTAGCACAAAGAGCATCGGGATTAGGAAATTAGCCATTTTGGATTCTGCCTGCCACAAACAGACATATTCTAAACAGTGCTATTAAATTTTAGACTGTTGTTAAAATATTTTATTTTCTCCTACAACTACTTTTTATTATGATGAACAATTAAGACCATTTAAAACATGGGAATACAAGTATTTTTGAATTAAATTAACTTGCAGAAACCAAATTTGCAGTGGATGGGTTGTTTCTAGACACTTTGGTATCAATTTAAAACCAAGATAATTTTTATATTCTTTCCAATAGAATTTCATGACAACTCCTGCAGTTTTCTTAACCTAAAAAAAAAAAAAAAAAGTGCTGCAATGATGAACAAAGAATTATACAAAACCTACTTTTGTACCTTTATTTTGGAATTTCTTGTTCTATTATAAATATGGAAGTATCCCTATTTCAGAAGACATATTTTGTTAAAAATGAATTGTACATATTTAAATATGTATTTTTGCACAGGTCTTTTTTTCTGATACCCTGTTTTGGTACAATTGAGATCATCTAGTATTTATTTATTAATTAATAAAAGTAAATACCTTTTTATAATTTGAAGTGGTTCACTGCCAAGCCAATAGTTGTAGAACCTGCCTCTTTTACAGTTTGAGGGATGCCTCTGTTCTGTGCGAGTCGCTGTCCCTCTAATGTCGCGGGAGTGGATTGATACATGGAGTGGGCATTGACTCTCCCTGGCTGCCTGGTTGCCTGAGAGACTACACGTAACTAAGTGACACACTGCTTTTCTTTTGTTAACGTCTTCTGTGTGAGAGCGCGCCTGTGTGTTTGTATGTGTACACCCTGAGCACATGTGTGTTAGTATGTGATGTGGTTTAAAACTAATGGAAAAAAAATTGAAAGTGCCTGAATCTAGTTTTAAGCTTAGACAGACTCTTTAAAAAGACTTGAATGTTCAGTTGAACTTTTGGAGTTTGCTTTTTCCACCTAAATACCGTTTCTAAAATTTTAGGGGAGGAGTTGACAACCACCAATGATGGTCATTTTATAAGGTATTTTAAAATTAAGACTTTTTGGTTCACAGTAATTCAACTGGTGATAGATTGCCCAGTGGCACCAAGGATTACAAATCTTTTTGTCAGCCAGCAACTTACGTGATGTGTCCATTTTGTTATTCTCTCATGAAATACAGAGTTTAAAGTAGAATATTTAAAATATTTTGTATTCCAAAAATATAATAAAGTACCTCTGAGAACATTGAAAAAAATGTATAATTTGAAAAATGTAATTTATAAAGGCAGCTGTCTTCCTGCAAGAGTTCTGTTGCCAAGGAATTTCTTAAAATCTCTCATTGTGTCCTGGGGGGAATGTTGGGCTTTGGAAAATGATGGTTAAAAGTGTCATTGTTTAGAAGACAGTAATCATTTTTACATTTTGTGCAAAACATGTAAACATTTTCAGATCATTTAAGTGAGCACTACATAACCGTCAGTGTGAATGTAGGGGCTTGAAAGCATTTTGCTGTTTTTTTGTGTTTTGTTGGGGTTTTTTTTTTTGAGCTTGGTTATAAAAGCAATCTCCTGTGTTAAAATGTGTGAATACTTTGATAATTTGTACACATAATCAAGAGCATCTCAGCTGGACTTTGTGTTGGCTGCTGTATAGAACATGAACAAATGTCAAGGGATAGAAAATTACTTTGGATATTTAAAAGAGAAGAAATATATAGTCTATTTGTTTTGTAACAAGTTTCTGTAAATAAAATAATTTATACTATTTATAAGAAAAAGTTGTGCTTTGCTTTATGAAAAATTAGTTTGTTGAACAAACATGTTACTAAAAGGGCAATAAAATTAGGACTTCTCAATAAATAAGGTTGGCTGCATGAACTGTTTTACATGTTTCTGCCTCGTTGTGATACTAAGCCCCTTTCCATCTAGTCTGGCTTGGATTTCTTTTTGGCATCCAACACCCTTGTGACGCCCCTTCCTTGCGTTCCCCTCCTATGCAAGCTAAACACTTCTGAGGGCTTCCAGGTTTCCATCCTTGGACACAAAGCTTTGCCTTGATAGATTAAGAACTGGGAACAGTGAACACCTCTGCATTCTTGCCCTGCAGGTTTGTCAGCAAACGGGAGGTTTTAGATTGACAAACACCTTCTGCTTCAGTGGCTTAGTATGTAAATATGATAGCACGTGGTCAGTTTTGTTTAGAAGTAAGTTTTTTACCCAGAGCTGGGCTGATCTCTTCCTTGCTTTTACATACCTCTTTTATTGGCACTACAAGTACATTTGAGTATTATTCAGAACAGAACATCTTCTTTTATCTCTAGAAATCTGGCCAGTTTTATTTGAAATAAATCATTCTAGTAAGTTACAAATTATTTTTGTTGCTTAAAATAAGGGAAGCAACTGATTTACATGTTGGAGAAAATGTCCGTGCCTTCCATGGAGTCAGGCCGGCTCAGCACCCCACCCCCACACCCCACCCACCCCCGGGCACCAAGGATGTCCTGTCCCCTCCTAGACCAGCCAACTGCTCAGATGCATTCCTAAGAAGCTCCCTGCGGCTAATTCCTTTCACCTTGGGTGTCTGCCTTAAACTTCCCAGGAAAAGAAAGGTTCAGCTGCTCAATTGTTACCTTTTTAACTTCCATTCCCTTGCAGGTGGCCTGGCCATGGGTGGCAAGAGATTGTCCCAATTCAAGGAAGTGGGTTTGGCAGTTTGGGATCTTGGTGTGTTGGGAACTCACCGCAGAAAGGCAAAGTCAAGTCCCTCACGGCCGAGGGAGCACACCCAGCAAGCGCAGGTGTGAAGAAGCACAGAGTGGAGAGTTCTTGGTGAAGCTGCCTGGATGGGAGTGGCTGATAGGGCTGGCGAAGCTGGTGCCAGATTGTCAAGGACCTAAAATACGGGTTGTCATGCGGCCCTCATCTTCAGGAACATAAATCTAACCAATTGTGACTATCAGAGCCCAGAGGTTTTCATGGTCCAGGCCCAGCGTTGCGCAGCTATCAAAAGTAAAAGCCATTCAAATCTTTAATGAAGACTTCACCAAATCAAAGCACTGAAATCTCTTTCCCTTTGTCTTGTGTTTTCACTCTCTTGTCTTGACCCTTCTCTCTCTCAAGTCCTTATCAAAAAGCTCCGCCCTAAACTAAGCCTAAGGTCCTCCCCCTTCTTACCCTGCTTTCTACTCTCTGGAGTCGCCTCTTTCTAATAAGCAACTCTTGCTCCCGTTGCTAATGGGAGTTAATTAAACTAGTCTTTCACCTTGTCAGGCTGTGATTCTTGGTATCTGCTGTCTTCATTTTTCACAACCGAAGCCCATGGACCAAAGGCTGGCGCTAGCAGAGTATCTTACAGGGGAGGGTGAGACTCAGCAGAGAAAAATATTTCAGGGGGAAGGGGAGCATCAAACATGTAATACTGTTTTAAATCCCCATCAATCATATGGCCCTTCAATAACTGTAGAGGACAGAATGGACAGGTGAGAACCTTGGGACAAAGTAAGTTACAAACCTGTTGGAATAACCCAGGTAAAGAGTTACTAGGGCCGGCCGAGTGGCGCGGTGGTTAAGAGCTGGCTTGGGATGCCAGAGGGCCCTGGTTCGGTC
>NW_017731928.1:734482-788848 GCF_001890085.2 Hipposideros armiger | reverse complement strand
GAAGCAACGTCCTCCACAACTAGACTGAAGAACAAAACGACAGCAACTTGTCTGTTCCCCTTCCCCCAACTCCCCAGCACTGTTCCCATCCCCCACCCCAATTCGCCAATTTAAAATAAATAAAAAAGTTACTAATTTCCAAACTAAGGTGGTGATCATGGGGATAAAGAGGGGACTGATTGCAGAGATCTTTTAAAGGTAGATACAATAGGCCTTAAAGTCTAATTATGTTGAAGGTTAAAGGGAAAAGTGAATCTCAAAAATAACTTACAGATTTCTACCTTGGTCAAACTGGTTGATGAGCTTTAAGTGAAATATATGGTGACAGAGAAGGAAAAAGAAACAACAAAAAACAATGAAATTGAGCTACTGGTGGGAAACTGAAGTTTAATAACCAGGGGCTATATCTAGTCTGGATGGAGTTAAGAGGAGGTTTGAGATGTAAGACAGAGTTGGAGGGCGCCTTTCCCTTTTAGATGGGAGCGGACTAGTTCACATAGGTAGCTATTAGACTTGACTTGTCAGTATGTTAAAATAATGCATTCCAAGTTGAGTGCTTCGTACGTCAGATATCGTACCTAACGTTTTACATGATCTCTCTCACAATGCCCCTATAAGAGGAGGTGTTTTGATCCTAATCATACTGATGAAGGTCTTTAAAGAAGGTGTCTTTCCTGGGGTCCCACTGCTCGTAAGTGGTATTGCCAGGCTGCGAATTCTGCCAGGTCTGTCATATCAGTGGTTCTTAACCTGTTTTTTTTCTGTCACGGATTCTGAGAATCACATGACAGAAGTTACAGATTCTCTCTGACAAAGGCATATAACTGAAAAGCTCAGCCCTTCTGACTCCATCTTGTCCCAGCCTGCTCTGTTCCCATGGCCCTTGGGCTAATAGCTTCTGCTCAGTCTTGCATACAGACATGCCAATAATAGAGGAATTCTGCTTGTGGGTTGTTTACAAAAACAGCCCCTTCTCAGAAAGTGCCCCTCTGGAGGAGATAACGGCAGTATATACAAAAATAATGTTTATCAGAGGTTTGCAGAAAACTTGTGATGACTCACATCAACTAGAGTCAACAAAGAAGTCGCACAGTCTTGCTTGGACCCCTGCTGGCGCCCAGATATCTGCATCCCCATTCACCTCTTGGCCCTCCTGTTTCCTTCCCTGGACATAAAAAAAAGCATGAATTTGTACTTAAGATGGTTCTTTAGGACACTAGTCTACCATCTCAGCTGGCTGGCTTTCAGAATCAAGTCACTTTCTTTGCCCTAACACTTTGTCACTCAACTGACTGGCTGCTGTGCAGTGAGTGGTACGAGCTTGGACTTGGTTGCAGGACAGGCACGCCACATTTTATGTTCCATTTCTAGGAATTCACCAACTTTAAGCCCATCCTTCATGGCCCAGTGAGAAGCCCAAAACAAAACCCTGGAGGACAGAGTATTTGGATGAAGAGATGGAGAACTGATACTAAAAGCAAAAAAGCAGATCAGGGAAGGCAGAGAAGGATGAACTTGAGGTGGTTTAGACAGTTTAGTCCATCGTAATTATCAACCCACTTAGGTAATGGGGTTTCTTTCTCCAGGATAATTGGAACAGCAGGTACTGGTTGAGTGGAAAAGTCAGAAGAACTTGTGTAGGAAGATTGCCAAAGAATTAAAGAGCATGAGTGAGGGTGTAGCAAAGTGATGATGCTTAGAATGGGTCTTCAAGAAGAGCCCTGGAAGCTACCACGGAGAACCTGTGCAGACACTCTCAGGACATTGCATTTGTAATTACCCTCTTGTTAAGTCTTACGGTCCTTCTTCCAGGTAACTTGCCTGTGATTAGACAAGTTAAGTGATTTGTTCAAGGTTACAAAGTGGTGTTCAATATGGCCAATAATAGTGAAGAGGGGCTAACCTACAAGGACGATCTGGGGACCAGAGTTAGGACAGTGGCATAACACTTTTAGGAACAGGTCAGGGGACAGAGGAATAGGGTGACAGAGTCGGAGTGGAATTCCAAAAGCAAAGCTATTCAGAGGTGCTTGTGATTCCTGGGTCCTGGGTGAGACCACAGCAATGGATGGAAGTAGCGTGGAAGGAAAGCACACAGGAGTTAAGGCTAAAGAGGAACCATGAAGCGAGGGTATTATTGTACAGGTTGCCAGGTCAGATCAGGTAGGGCTGAGAGGAAGATGGAGCCAGCTGCTCAGGTCCCGAGTGGATGGGATCAGTAACTCACAGGCCTGAGAGCAGGGAGCACCATGAGTGGTTTGCTAGGTGGTGAGCGGCTTCAAAAGGCATTTTGAATGAGGGTGGAAACAATGACCAGGAGAGCAAGAGACCAGAAACGACTTCTGGGTCCCAAGTTCCTGAGGTCTGTGTGGGCGAACAGCCTCTAACCCAGACGGTTCCATGAGAAGCAGAGTCCTCTAAAACCACGCATCGAGTGTCACCAGCACTGATACCCCACTGACTGCAGAGCTGCTGGTGACCTCTAAGGGCTGGCAAAGGTGTCAGGACACCACCTGCTGGCAGCCTTAGCTAAGTGGTCACTTCCCCAAGGCAGTCTCCGGGTTTATGAGATGTAATAGCTGAATTGGAAGCTCCCTTTTATTTCTTACATCCAATCTGTACAGGGGAAATTAGGTTGTTACAAGAGATTCCTGAATGATAAGCAGCAAGACCCTCCCCCTTTACCATGTACTTCAAGGTTACATCAGCCTGGACAAACGGCTGCCTGATTCTTGATATCCTCTGTAGGTCGTCAGGAGCACAGAATAATGCAAACTGTGGCTTTGAAACCAAAACCAGTGATTCTTAGAGCCTTTCATGTTTTCCAGATAGAGATCCAACTCCTCTGCCATTATGGAGGTATGAGGTTTGTTACTAACAACTCCCAAGTTTGACAGTGTTAAGTGAGGGATTATCCCAGTCCCCCCTTTTTTTCCTATTATCATGGGGGCAGATAATATTTCAAGTGTCAGCTATTAATCCTTTTTTTAAAAAAAGGATAAAAACAGCATCATGGATTAATTCAGAATTATGCAATTGATTTGCTAATGACAAGTAACCTATCAGTTAAAGCCTCATCAGGTTACTAAGGACTAAATGTTTTCAGTCATAAAGTTATAAGTATATTGCAGTGTGTGTGCTCAGGGAACAAATGAGATAGGTATCCTTTTAGTCATTTGAGTCGGGTAAAGTTAGGTGCAGATACTTAATAACAAAAAATGGTTTTTAGACAGTATTTTCATTCCTAAAAGACTGCTGGTTAGTAAATAAAAAATTGACCTAAAGCTATTATTTCTAATATAGGAAATAAGTTACTATAATTTGACATAGCTTTTAAGTATTTCTTGTTGAATAGATACAATTGATAACAATCAAATTTTACTGAGATAAGAAATTGGCATTAATTTAACCTTTAAAGAATAATCACAAAAGATAGTTCATTCCGGTGACTTCATTTCATACTAGGATAGTATGAGTGAGACTAGGGTTGATAAAGTGACAAGATTAAGTAACATTCACCAACATTGAAAGCAATTAAACACAATGAAGGGCCGGCCGAGTGGCGCGATGGTTAAGAACTGGCTTGGGATGCCAGAGGGCCCCGGTTCAGATCCCACATATGAGGGCCAGTGACACTGCCCTCCACAGCTAAGATGCTGAACAACAGCTCAACCTGGAGCTGCGCTGCCATGAGTCGCCGGCGACGGCGTAGGCTGCAGCCCCTGTGGCAGTGGGTTGCCATGGGCTACCGCGTGTAGCCAGCAACCAGCATGAGCGGCCAGCAGCCGCAGTGAGCGGCCAGCAGCCGCAGTGAGTGGCCGTCCAGAAGCCGGCGACTGATCTGCCTCGCCCAGGAAGAGCGCAATGATGGTGCCAACTTGGGCCAGTGAAGCAACGTCCTCCACAACTAGACTGAAGAACAAAAAGACAGCAACTTGTCTGTTCCCCTTCCCCCAATTCCCCAGCACTGTTCCCTCCCCAACTCCCCAATAAAAAATTTAAAAACAAAAACACAATGAAGTGTTTTAACTCCATGTCACTTAGCAAATAAAATTATTTGATGAGAATCTCATTTCCATATTGTGCCCTTTATGACCAAAACCAGAAAATGAAGTCAAGACTTTATAAAAAGACACATAAATGGAAGCTAGGAGTAGATGAAGGTGAAGGATTCTTGGATACATTTCTCCTTGATGATTAACGCAGGGCTGACCATCAGCCACACACGTACAGTAAGGGAGTGAGTGCAGGGACGACTCGGGTCCCTGTGGGGCAGGCAGGTAGTGTCAGGTAACGGCAGGCTGAGGGAGCGGGGCCATGATGGAGATACATGCCATTGAGCTGAATTGCGAGTGAGCCCAGACTTAGCCTCATCTGTCCATTTTTCCAGAGTTGCCAGGTAGGTGAGTTTTGAATTCTTTCCATTTTTATGTGGTGACCATAAATTATTTTCTTGAAAACATCCCTTGCGGCAGGGGCAGTTACAGCCCATAGGTGACCAGTTTGCAACTTTGTAGCATCAGGATCCCTTCTTTGCCATCCTGGCTTTAAGTTTTGAGCTTTTTATATCTCAAACTGTAGGAAATAAGGGTCTAAACCTAAAATTGACTTGACAGGCCTTTTATCAGGTTTAAAATATTCTAACTGGCCAAAAAGAGAACCAAGGTTTGAAATTAGCATTCTATCCAGTCTTACTACATGTAAGTCAACACACGTTTGTTTTAAAAAATCAATTTAATGAGATAAAATACAAAAATATTCTAAAGTTCTTGGTTTATCCTATAGAACTTGGCCTAGGTGACCCAATTTTGGCAGCTTATGTGACAGGAGGTTTCTAGCACTCACTAATGTATACTAAGAAGCACATCTTGGTGTACTTACTACTGCTCTACAGGTGGCCGTGTTTTCACGTAAATGAACCTCATAACAGCCTGCTTTTCCACTTGCTCTACAGATGAGGCAATAGGCTCCGAGAGATGAAGCAAGTAATTCCTCCCAACATCAGGCAGCTGGTGTGAGGGGAGCTGGGGCTAGAATTTGGTTTTTCTAGTTTCAGTGTCCAGTGCCATTTCTCCTATACCATATGGCCTCATTTAGAAAGAGAGCTATTGGATTCCGATTTTATTTTTACCTCCAAACTGATAAACTTTGGGACTTAACAGAGTTCCAATGGGATTTACATAGAATAACTTTTTTTTTTTTAAAGATTTTTTTATTGGGGAATTGGGGGAGGGGAACAGCATTGGGGAGTCGGGGAAGGGGAACAGACACGTCGCTCTCCTTTTGTTCTTCAGTCTAGTTGTGGAGGACATCACTTCACTGGCCCATGTTGGTATTATCATTGCGCTCTTCCCGGCTGAGGCAGATTGGTCGACGGCCTCTGGATGGCCACTCTTGGCAGCTCTTGGCAGCTCACTCTGGCTCCCGGCCACACACGGTAGCTTATGGCAGCCCACTGAAGCTTCACTGCAGCCTACGCAGTCACAGGCGACTCACGGCAGCCCAGCTCCAGGTCGAGCTGTTGTTCACAATCTTAGCTGTAGAGGGCAGTGTCACTGGCCCTCATGTGGGATCTGAACCGCGGTCCTGCTGCTCAGAGCTGGTGTCCCAAGCCAGCTCTTAACCAACGCGCCACTCAGCCAGCCCTAGAATAACTTTTGAATAGTACATAACAAAGGCTCAAATTTTGTATTAAAAGTAACATGCATAAGACTAAATATGGGGAATATTCATCAAGATGGTAACAGTAGCTATCTGCTATTAGGATTCTATCTACTGCAGTGCAGAACTTCGAGGCAAGGCCTCTTTGGATGACTGAATTTCTTTGGCAATGAACATATATTACTTTTCAGAAAAAGAGGAAAAAATTGACTCCCTCTCCTTAAAATTATGTTTACTTCATCATAAGGAAAGTTTTTCCACTTGACTTTTATCAGCAGTCTTAGAGTTTTTAGTTTCCCCATCTTGCACTGGGAATGGATGGCAATTCTTGTTTCTTTTAGCATCACTCACCTCTCATCCTAATTTTATGCAGCTGGGCTAAAATGGTAAAACAATAACAAAACCAAGTACACTTTAAGCAAGGGAAAAGTGCTTGGAGACTTCCCTCTCTGGACCAGGAGTAAGTCTCGGCCTTGATTTAAAAGCCATAGGTGCCCTACGATCACTTCAATCCAAGTGGTTTTATAGGTGGGAATTGGGGAAAGGTTTACTTCAAGAAGCTGACATTTTAATCCTACTTTTTTCTCTCTAGCATGAACTGCAGTGAAGTCACTTTGCTAAAAACAGAATTCTACTAATTTTTAAATAGGCACACAGTAGGTTCGCAGTGACTATGTTTAACAGACTGCAATGGATTCTCAGGATTGTGGTTTGACGGGTACTTATATTCACAATTTCTTCAACAAATTACAGCAATCATTACTAATAAGGTTTTATAAATAAGCACTTTTAGAAACCCTTAAGTGGATATTCTCAAATGCTGTAGGCACATCAGTATTTTAATGGCCTCCCACCCACCACACAGAGCCTGCAGGAAACCCAGTACAGCTCTGGTCACATTACCTTCCTTGGCATAGACTCAAGGGCCCCTCTCAGTACAACCCCAATGACAGCCACTGTCTTGACTTTTAAGGTAATGCTTCTACTTGGCCTTTAAGTAACTTCCCTTTGTGATAGAGCAGGATTTCCCGACCTATTATTATTCCTAGTTTACTCAAGTTATCATAAATCAATGTTGAATTGTATCAAATTATTTTCAATCAGTTGAGATGTTTTCTCCTCTGATGTTAATAAACCATTCCCATCAGCATATAAACATGCTCTCTTAAAGAAAAATGCCTCATACTCGCTGCCCTTCCTTTTATAATAAAATGTCATTCCCCATTCTCTTAACTCACCTCTACTTAAACGGCTCTTCTCAAGGTCACCATTCAAAAAGCCTAGGATCATCCTTGACTCATTTTCTCATCCTCTCCCCACTTCTACTAATCTTTTAACAAATCCGGCTGCCTCTACAGTCCATGTCATCATTATCTGTTGTCCCGTCCAGCTGAGTGCCAAAGTGACACTTAAAAGGTAAGTCAGATCAGGCCATTACTCTGCTTAAAACCTCCAGAGACTTTCCATCTCTTTCTTCCCCTAGATACTTGCACGGTCTCTCCCTCCTTTTTATTTAAATGTCACCTTACCAGAGGCTTCTGTGACTCCCCCCAGAAGAGAGCCCTTCATGCCCGATTTCACTCTATCTCCCTTATCAGGTTTTAGGTGTCTTTCTTCATGCACTTATCCCCATCTGACTCACTGAGTTTATACTATAATTGGGAGAAAAGCAAGGAACAACTTTGGTTTCCTCACTGTTATTTACTGTGGTTCTTTTGTTGGGGAGAGAAAGATTCCCTTTGCCAATATCTATATAGGTTTTAATACCTGTGTTTACTGAGATTGGTCTTGGCAGGTTCTGGAGTCCAGGGTATGGCAGTCCCCTAAAAAGGAGGAACTCCCTTGTCTTCTGTGATTACCTGTTTCTGAGGGAAAGCTTTTGATACATGCACCTCCTGTCTTCTGTATAGTAGGTGAGAGACACTGTGTAATCTGGGCCTACTATATATACAGCATGTACTGCTCTTCTTTCTAAAATTCAGGAGGCTTAAAGGTCAGAAATGACGGGCTTGTACCATTATCCCTGTTTTACTGCTGAGGCAGGCAGCATTTGCACTCAGGTGTTATGGCCTCTGATTTTTAACCATTCCACCATAACCCAGAGAGATTCACGTGACATAAAAGTGATGTTATTTAACATTACTGGACCCCATCCTTAATGTAGATATGTTCAAGAAAAAAGCAAACTGAAAGAAACAATTCAGTATTTATTTTATAGAATTGAACTGGGCACAAAGTAAAGTAAGCTATAAAAATTCCAAATAATTATCTCTAAAGGAATTCCTTTGTTTACATGGTTTTACATATTAATTACTCTGGAAAGTTTCTGAACTCTGTTTACTAGCAGATCTCCTTTCTTGATAGTTTCTTGGTACTGCCAGTTCTTGCTATCAGGTCTATAAATAAATTCAAGAAAAAAAAATGAATTATTTACCAGTCACATTACTCATAACAATAGTTGACCTACTTTTAAAAGCAGGCACTTAAGAATGCTCCTTATTCTGGGCAGTATTACAAATGATACACAAACATAAAAGTACCTGTTGGTTTCCACTATTTCATTCACTTTATCTATTTTGCAGTGTAGTCTCCCAGCAGCGATAAATCTGGAGAGTTCCCTAATTGAGAGAGAAAAAACTTCAGCATAACCTTACAGAGGAATCTTAGACAAGTGTGAAGTGCACTGAATACGTGATTCAATTGTCTTTCAAGACAACCTTTAGTTTCGCTCACTCCTTAGCTACTGAATATGCTGAGTAGGGGAGACTTTCTCTGGGGTGTTACAGATTAAGTCCTCTGCCAGAATCAACATGGCCCTAGAAGTTCATACTCAGATGGAGCACAGATGTCAAAGAATGAAACCATCACAGCTACGGAAGTGCTCAGAGGAAAACAGAGTTAGAAAAATAATAAACATGAGGAAAATAACGAGATGTATTGGGGGTGGGGGTGGGGGAACCAACCCAATGAAACTGCCTAGTTTCCTTCAACCTAACTTTGAAGGACCAGGTAACTCTCAGGATTTTCGAAATCTCAGGAAAAAAACACAAACATGCCAATAAGGTTGGTGCGGGCATGCAAAGATGCTGTGTAATCTGCTGTGACTGTGAAAGGCACTTCTGAGTACCCATATCCGGTTATGACCCAAACCTCATAACTGAGGCAGCAATTTAAACATGGTCACACATTTACTCGAACCTCAAAAACCAGCACCAGGAGAGGGACTCTCCAAAGATAGTCACCACCATATAACACGGGGAAAATAAAAGGAAATGCTTAGGGATACACAAGAGATATATGAAGGCAGCTGTGTAATGCTACCAAAGAGAATAAATGGTAAGATGAGTTCTTTAAAATACAGATCTATTTGTATTACGATTGTGTTCAATTGAGATTTTATGAGTCCTCCTAATCAAGAAAAATGAGATTCCCAATAAAAATTATGAAACACATTTGTCTCCCAGATACTAAAACATCTCGATCCAAGCACATAAACACCAATAGAAAAGGCGCTCTAAATCTTAAGAATCAAGTTTCTAACAAAAGTGCCATTGCAAATCAACGGGCAAAGGTTGGCTTAAATGGTGTTGAGGGTGCCTAAGAAATCACATAAGAAAAACAGGTAAACTTGATTATGTAAAGAGAACTTCCACATAGGAAAATACCACCAAAACCCAGTTAAAAACTAAATGACAGGTCCAGGGAGTGGTGCGTTGGTTAAGAGCTGGCTTGGGACGCCAGCTCTGAGCAGCAGGGCCCCGGTTCGGATCCCACATGAGGGCCAGTGACGCTGCGCCCTCTACAGCTAAGATGGTGAACAACAGCTCGACCTGGAGCTGGGCTGCCATGAGTCGCCGGTGACGGCGTAGGCTGCAGTGGGGCTGGCTGGCAACTGGCATGTGCTTTCATGAACTGCCATAAGCAGCCATCCAATGGCCGGTGACCGACTGCCTCACCCGGGAAGAGCGCCATGATAATACCAACATGGGTCAGTGAAGCGACGTCCTCCACAACTAGACTGAAGGACAGCAATTTGTCTGTTCCCCTCCCCCAACCCCCCAATAAAATCTTTAAAAAAAATAAATAACTAAAAGACAATGTGGATGCAAGATGTCTGCAGCATAAATTAGAAAATACTACAAATCAGACAAATGACTCATTAGAACACGGGCGAAGGCTATCCATAAAAAAGATCAACTTCATGCATTAAAACTGCAAATTAAAGCTACACTGAAATGCTACCCATCCTGGGAAGAACAAAGTCTAATGCACCATAGAGGAAGGTCAGAGGCAAACACCATGTCTCATACTTATTGGCCAGCAAACACTTTAATTAGAGGAAAAAAGTGAGGGTGCTACTTTGATTTGTGCTTCAAAAGAAGTGATCAAGTATCATAATTAGTTGCCATTGGTCAGTCAGTGGTGAAAGACCCACTATTGCCTTGAATTAAGTTATACTATTGCAGATTTTAAGATAGAGGTTATTCTAAATTAGCAAGAACTCTTAACGTGCTTATATAGCATGCTTTATTTCTACTGTCTCAATATCAAATGTATTTGATCCATTCCTTCTTTCAACTGTTAGCTTTTGAGTTATGTAACTGAGTGGTTTTAGGTAAAACCTAAAAATTAAAAAGATCAGCACTGTGTCTAAACTCACTTATATTCATTTTCCAAGTAAGGAGCTGCACCCCCAGACCTCAGCTGCTAGACCCATTTGCAGTTCTTATTCTGGAACTGAAGTACGCAGAGCAAACGATACAATCAAGTTGAATCACCACCAGCCTTCTTAGTCGTACCCAAATCTATAGACCAGGAAGGAAAACCTCTAAAGAATCTTGATGTTCTGATTTAGGAACAGGTACCAGGCAGCAAGATAAAGAAATACATTGCACTTGACGTACTAGCAAATTCTGACTTAAGAATGCCCTCTGTCTGCTAAGCTGTGTGGACCTGCTGACAATTCCCAGCATCACCGGACCGGTGGAGGCAGGAGTTAAGTGAAGACTCTAAACTCGTTTCACACACTGCTTCAGATCCAACCTGGCATTCTCCTGGGCTGACCTCAGTGGACTTCCCGGCACACACAACCACACGCTCCATCCAGCACAACTAGGTTACGGGCTTCTCCAACCCGTTCTTCCATTTATTTGGGCTATTTCTTCTATCTGGAAAGCTCTTTTTCCCATCACTTCCTATAAAAATCCTAAACAGGCAAGGACATCCAGTCTAAATGCCCACAAGGAGCCATCTGTGAATGTGTCCATTTCTCAGACACTTTGATCAAATACTCTCCCAGTTATGCTCACTCTGAACTGTGTGCCAAGAGTAACCTGGGCACAGCCTCCTTTCTGCTAATGAAACCTAATCTTCCAGCCTCGGTGTTGCTTCCAGCCCTTAGCACGGTGCCTCATACACAGCACGTGTCCAGTAGGATGAGCTGAGTATTTATGGAATAAAGAGAACCACAAAAGTCAGATTTGCCTCCCAAGTTTCAAACAAAAGACCCACCAAGAAAATTGTGCAACACAGCCCATGCGTACTTCTAACCTTAAATATGTCAACAGAAGTACTGTTTACTCAACCAGTGGCCCCTTCCCTTCCTCCAGCAGAATCTGACCGAGTCTAAGGAAGAAGTAGAAGCGAAGAGTGATGTAGAGTTATTTTTCAAACTTAATAAATCAGCCCATTTTTTAAAAACGCTATCATCAAAAATAAGTTTTTAGGGGCAGGGGAAGGAACACATGAAAACCCAGAATTGAAACAGTTATAGAAATTTAAAACAAGGCCTTTCTAGGTAACAACAATTAGAGCTGAGTGGTGGTACAAGCTTTGCCTCGTTAGCTGGTCTTAGACAAAGAAAAAAACTAAACAATGCAAAATACCTCCTACCTTGCTTTTTTTTAAGATTTTACTGGGGAGTTAGGGGACGGGAACAGCATTGGGGAATCGGGAAAGGGGAACAGACAAGTTGCTGTCGTTTTATTCTTCAGTCTAGTTGTGGAGGATGTCACTTCACTGGCCCAAGTTGGTATCATCATTGCGCTCTTCCCGGGTGAGGCAGATCCATCACCAGCCACTGGACGGCCGCTCACAGCATCTCACGAAAGCGCACGCCTGCTGCCGGCCAGCCCCACTGCAGCCTACGCCGTCGCCAACGACTCAGGGCAGCCCAGCTCCAGGTCGAGCTGTTGTTCACCATCTTAGCCGTAGAGGGCACAGCATCACTGGCCCTCATGTGGAGTCCCAAGCCAGCTCTTAACCAATGCACCACTTGGCAGGCCCCTCCTACCTTGTTTATACCACCTACCTTGAATGGTACCACCTGTCCTGAATTCAAATGTCACTGTAATGACTTAGAGAATACTGCGGTGCATCTAAATGGCACTTTCCTGCTTCAGAGTAAGACCCACAATTTCATGAGCCTCCTGCTGTCCCCGATTAGTGAAGGCTTTATCACCTCCATATCACAGGTAAAAAACTGAGGAAGGGACACAGCCTGATCAAGGCCACATAGCTTTTTAGTGGCAGAGCTAGAACAAGACAGGCCATCACCCCTTTTTCATGGACTGCTCACTCTTTCCACTGATTCATGAAAACCACATTCACAGTGGCCACCCCCATCCTAGCAACCAACTCTCTTGGGCAGTGGTTACCAAACTTGAATCTCACAGACTAGTTAACTGAGAAATGAAACAAAACCAATCTAAGGATACCAGCCCTCACTTTGGTAAGGATAATTTTTAAAAACTGAAAAATTATTACCAGTGCCTTTTTTCTTTCAAAGGAAGAGAATGAGGGAATTACGGTGTTGGCTCCACAGGGGGGTATGGAATACACTTAAGATCTGTGCATTTCACTCAAAACAAATCAACCCATAAACAAATACTGATATGCATGCTAAAGTGTTTAGGGATAAAATGAATTGGCATCTGAAACCTACTCTGAAGTAGTTAAAAGATGAACAGATATATGATAAAGCAAATATAATGTTAATTGTAGAATCAAGGATATATGGGAATCCACTGTATTCTTTTTAATTTTCCACATGTTTAACATTTTTCATAAAATATTAGAAAAAACCACCACTAAAAAGAGAATGGTCTTATTTAAGTGAAATGCAGCTTCACTTAAAGTTACTATATCCAATAAACCTCCACTTTTTTTTCATTGTGGGCCAATGAAAACTACATCGCAGACATTTAAAAGACCTGTTTGGGAACCACTGCTAATGCCAAATGGACAGCACACAGTCTGATGTCTACTGCTACTTAACTCAACTCCACTACCCTCATCCAAGCCACCGTAACATCTCCTCCATGAGCTAGCTACCCAACATCCCAAATGGCGCCCCCATTCTCTGGGTCTGTGGGAGAGACAGAATGAAATCACATCCCTCCCAGGCTTAAAACCCTCCACTGGCTTCCCTCAGCACCGGCATTAAACCCAAGCTCCACACGATGGCCGGGCAGGCCTTCCAAACACATGCCTGGGTGACTCCACAGCTGCACCGCACCCCGTCACCCTATGCTGCAGCCACACACATCTTTCCAGTCCACTTTAGTATCTCTGTAGACTCATTTCTATCTGAAATTACCGTATGTATTTGCTTACTTGCCATGTCGCCTCTAAAACTAGAATGAAGGGATCTAAAGCAACGCCAACCATAGTGTAAAGGCTTAGTAAGTATTTGATGAATCATTCATTCCAGGGTTACGAGCCTCATCTTAACAACCAATCTGACCAGAATTGTAGCAGCAACCTAAAAGTGGAAGGCATTATCAGAGGGAAATGTGACCTCACGTGAAATGTGAGATAGAGACCGAAGAGTCACTACGCTTAGTAGCAGCGTGGTCCAGAAAGGAGCAGAAGGCTACTTTGATAACAGCTGGTCTAATAACCTTTCGCAAAGTCACTTAACCTCTCTCCAACTCAGTTTCCCCATCTGTCAATAGAAGGGGCACATCATGAGGGCAGAGATGACAGAAATGTTTTGATAATACTCAGAGAAAAATTCTTAAGATTTTTTTTCATGATTGAGAGACACAATGTAAACAGGCAGAAAAGGTAACGTTTAAACTTACTGATCAATGAATTCCACGCCGACGCCAAAGGCTTCTGCCATATAGCCCAGGGTTAATGACCTGTACGATTCCAGCAGCTGGCTGTACGCATGGATTCTCATCTCTCTCACATAGTACCGATAGTGAGGAGCAAAAAGCCAGTCCTTCTTCATTTCCTGTTCCACAACAGCTGCAATGAACAAGATGACAAATTATAACTCTCCCTTTCAGATAAAGAGATAAACTGGAGGATATTTATAACATGATAAGAATTAATAGCCTGATCTATAAAGAGCTCTTATAAGTCAATAAAAAAGATTAACTGAACAGTAAAATGAACATAGGCTATTAACGAGCAATCCACACCACTAGTACAATTATTTTACTGAATATCTACTTACATCATTGCTCTAAACACTGAGGCTATGGCAGTAAACCAAACAACAAGATCTCTGCTCCCACAGAAACTAGATTTGCAAAGAGCAGAGAGAGATGAACAAATAAACAAATACTCTCAGAGACTACCAAGTTCTGTGAAGAAAAGCAGTGACCTGTGTGGCAGTGTGACAAGGAGGCCTTGCCCTGGACTGGGGCAGACAGGGAAGACCTTGCTGAGGAGTCCGTAGGGCAGAGAGCAGGAGGCACAGATCAGTGCAAATGACGCAAAGGTCCCATGGCAGGGACAGCCTGGCTACGCCCAAGAAAAGAAAGAAGGACAGATTGAGAATGCAGCAGGGAGACAGCTACAGGGGTTTGGAAGGGGAGCGAGAAAAAAGTCAAGAATATGCTTATGGTTCTGGCTTGAACAAGATTGAAATCTTTGGAGAAGCAGAATTTTTGTTTTGTTTTTAGGGGTGTGCTTTGGGGGGAGGGGATGGGGTTGAAATTCCAGCATTATACTTGGGCAGTGTTTTAGGGGATTCACCCATTAGACATCCAAGTGAAGGTAACAAGGAAGTGTTCTGGCATGGCCTGATGCTCGGTGGAAAGTCTGAGCCTGGAGACGTGAATTTGGGCATCACAACCATCCAGGTGTATTTGATGACAGAATGAAGATAGAGGAAAGAGCAATGAGCCAGTCTGGGGCAGTGAGTACTGAGGCATCTAACAAAGGATGAGGCCGTACAGCTGGGGCAAGAAGCAAAGGATGCTCACCATCAAAGCCGACAAGGAAACAGTTTAGCAACACAGACAGCAATGGCCCTCAACATGAGATGACGCTCATCCTCACTACTAATAAAAGAAACACATAACCATCCAATCACTGCTACACACCTTAAACTTACACAGTTACATGTCAATTATACATCCATTAAACTGGGCAAAACACATGGCAAAGAAAACCCATGGAACAGGATGGGAAGAAACATGTTTCCAGGTCAGGATGGGTCACATTAAAATGTGCCATTTTAAGTTGAATAAACTATCCTTGGCCAAAAAAAATTTTTTTAAATCACAAAACATCAATAAAATTACTTTTCTCCTCTCAACCTGGCTGAGTATGGGGGGAAAGAGGACAGACTCTCTCTCAAATGATGTTAAGTGAGGGAAGTAAATTGTCTCAATGTAAACTGACACAATATTTCTGGAGGGCAACAGTGATCAAGGTGCAATGTATTTACCCTTTCCAAAATTTTTTTTGTTTTTTTCCTAAGAAAATAACAAGTAGAAGTGGAAAAGATGCATTGTAAAAAAGCGTTCAAAACAAGGTTGCTTATAATAGAGAAACACCGAAAATAATTTTTATCAGTAACAAAGTATGGCACATCTAATAGAATGAAATACTAGGAGGTCCTTAAAAAAAGGAAACCTGGAAGCTCCAACGAGTGTCACCTGTTCAATTCGTCACTACATATATACTCAGTGCTTGATACACGACAGCCACTTCAAAATAGTTACAGACTCAATGACCATCTATCTGTATAGTGACATGAAAAGATACACACATCATACTGTGGAAAGAGAAAAAGGTACTTAGAAAACAGCATGTAAAATCCATGCACATGTTTAAAGGTATCGCATGTCTGTATCTCTACGTACAAATGCCCCTGGAGGATACACTGAAACTGGCTATTGCTAACAGCAGTTGCCTCTGGAGAAAGGACCGTGGCACTCACAGGTTAAGAGAAAGCCTTTTTCTTCTATACATGATACTGTTTGAAATTTTTCCGTGTGTCTGTCCATATAACTTTGGTTTTTTGTGTGCTGTTTTTGTTTCTTAAAGTACATATCAATGAATAAAAGTTCTGGAAGGATATGTAACAAAATCTTAAAATGTGTATCTCTGGAAGAATTTTGTGTGTGAGTGATGTGTACATAAATTTGGGGATAGGATGGGACACAATACCTTTCCATTTCTCGGTTTACTTTTAATTTTCAAAAACAATCAGGTATTACCTAGAAAATGATGCTATTCCTTTTTTTATATGAAATATTTTACAGCACAATCTATGAATATTTGGAGAACCAAACAGTCTTACAAAACCAAATATGCCCTACCTGTCTCATTATACCAAAGCAAAGAATAAATGATACATTTGTTAACAAATGAAAATAATGATGCCTGTCATCAAAAGAAAATTTAACTATCTTGTCTTCTTCATTTAAAATATCTGGGAAATGTATAAAATTGGTAAAGATAAAAAGTTTCATCTGAAAGTGTTGAAATAAAAGGTTGCTAGTAGGGATGGGGAAGGTGGGAACACGTTTTACATTACACTAGGATAGCATTTCCCCTCATTCTTCTCTTAAATTACTGATTTAATTAATGCAATAGACATTTACACAGAGCACTCAATAATGTGCCAGGCTCTGTGCTGGTATAGGGGTCACTACAAAGATTAAAAAAAGCATAAAGTCTGCTCCTAATAATCCTAGTTAGCAGAAGAGACAAAGTCTAAGAAAAAAAATCATAAAACAATGTGCTAAGTTTTAAAAATGGGGTATATGGCCAATAAGTACATGAAAGGATGCTCAACATCATTAGCTGTCAGAGAAATGCAAATCAGAGCCATAAAATACTACTTCACGCCTACCAAAACACCTATAGTTAAAAAGACACATAATCACAAGTATTAATTAGATGTGGGGAAATGAGAACTCTCTCACATTGCTGGTAGGCATGTAAATGGTGTGGCTGCTTTGGAAAAGTCTAGCCGTTCTTCAAAAAGCTAATCAAAGAGCTACCATATGACCCAGGAATTCCAATCCCAGGTATATACTCAAAGAGGAATGAAAGCATGTTCACACAAAAACTTGTATACGAATGTTCATTACAGCATTATTTCTAATAGCTAAAAACTGAGACAACCCAAACATCCATGAACTAATGAATGGATAAATAACTGGCACATCCATACAATGGAGTATCACTCAGCCGTTAAACTAAATGAAGCACTGATGAGATACACACTACAACATGGATGGCCCGTGAAAGCACTGTGCTAGTGAAAGATGCCAGGCACAGAGGCCACATACTATCTGATTCCATTTATATGAAATGTCCAGAATAAGCAAATCCATAGGGGTATAAAAATTAGTGGTCGCAGGGGCTGGGGGAAGAATGGGAAGTCACTGCTAATGGGCACGGATGTCCCTTTGGGGTGATGAAGATGTTTGAATTAGTTGTGATGGTTGCACAACCTTGTCAAGACACTAAAACCACTGAAACGTACTTTAAAATGGTTAATTTTGTGGTATGTGATTTATATCTCAATAAAAAAGGAGGAGGGGCTCCAGGAATGCAGAGAAGGGATTTGTTCTGACTGAAGAAGGGAAAAGCCCCACATCTGAGCAGAGTAGTGACCAGGAGATCCATCACAAGCACGAAAAAGGAGAAGAGCAATTCTGCACTACAACCTTGTATGCAAACACACCCAAAATGAGGCCAAGCAGGTCTTTAGCACTCCTGAAGAGCCCTGTTCCCACATTACAGGAGGTAAGAAGTACGAATTCTCATAAAGCAGCCTGACTTTTATGCATGGAGAAAGTACTCCATAAACACTGGGCCAAAACACATTCCAAAAATCGAAAGATCATCATTTGGAGTCACGCTCCCCAATTTTCGTGAATGCTACCTACCTATTTAACCAAGTATTTTCTGAAACTTGCAGCATTAACAAGAGACTATTTCAATGCCAAGTTCGTTAAGTTTTAGAAAAAAACAATCCCTGGGTTGACTTGATGCAAGCTCATTCTTTTATCATCTTAGTAATTCCTGCTCATCAGTAGGAAGCCAAATGGCCAGGAAGAAGTGGGGACAAGAGGAAAAACAAGCAAATTTGTGTAGGCAGGATCGCTGTAAACTAGCTTTGGAGGACACCAAACGTATTTTCAACAGATTATTTTCTCAACCTACAGCCCTTGAAAATGACTTGCATATCAGCCCAAAGACAGCTACTGCGTAAAGAACAACCCATTGTTGGATCTGAGGCTCAATTACTATAAACCCACGAGGAGATTCAGGATTCCTTCACATCTTTCTTCACACAACTCAAGACTTAGGACCATCTGCTCACCCTTAACACGCTTATCACGGGGGCTGGCAACCTTCCTCAGCAAAGGGCCAGACACTAAATACTTTTAGCCTCTGAAAGCCACACAACTCTGTTGCACGTTCTTCTTTTTCTTAACAACGCTTTAAAAATGTAAGCAGTAATCTTCCCCCCTGGGCTGTATAAAAACAGGTCTGCTAACCCCCCTAAACAAAATGGGCAAAAGGTTAGCCATACTAATGAAAAACCTGCAGCTATCCACACACTATATTTTTCATATATGTGAAAAATCTTCTTAGGTTATCTGCAAAAAGGACCAGGAACGAGATGAAGACATAAGCAGAATGAGCCATTCTATCCTTACCTAATGACTGGAAGAAAGCCGAGTAACGACATTCATAGAGTGAAAACAGATACTGCCGAACTGCTGGAAGACTGTGCAACACTTCAAGAATCTCTGCTCCTTTAATAACCTAGGAATGTTTTTTAAAAAACAAATGTATTGCTTTAATGAATGACTTTCGTGTATTGAAGTTAGAAAAGCATGAAGTAACCTTTAAGCATGAGTATTAAGTCTCACTCATTACCTTCTCCCTGAGATCTGGTCTTTCTAAGGCGATCATGCTGACATACACAGTGTACGTCACAAAGGTTTTATAATCCATGAGCTCATAGGATGTGAATGTTGAAACAGTGTCAAGGAAGAGTTCCGCGGCCTGTTTGAAATCACGAATCGCGACACAATAAAGACCTTGATATACTTTTAGGCGGTTTCTCCTGTCCCAGTCGCCTCCTTCCTCTATTAAGCTATAAAATAAAAAACAGTAAGGTCATAATCTGGAAATAGGCAATGCCATTTTTTATAAGTTTTATGTTATTTTCAAAGAGAAAACAACTTTTAACAATTTGAACCAAAAGGATTATTTAAAAAAATATTTTACTAAATTGGTATATCAATTATTTGTCCAAATTTACTAACTGTAGTAAACACAGGCAAATTTCAAAAGAAAACAGGCAAATTTCTTACATCAATTTCTTACTTATAGCACAATAATTTAGAGGGAATGGATCCCCACTGTTAACAAGTACCTTTTGGCCTTCTCTGTGTTTCGAGTGATGAGATCATTATCCATATAGAATAAGCCAATCCTGAGGAGATAGAACACAATATCCAGTCGGTGACCCAGGGCCACAGTTTTGTCATAAGTCTTGCGAAAGGCTGTCAGAGCACCCTCCTGTCAAAACAACCAGGGCAACAGGTGAGAGAAGATTACAAGTTTCAAAAGCTATCAGCCATCTGGGATTTTCTTAACAAGGGATGGGGGTACAGGTAGGAGCAGAGATAGAACAGGATGGCCACGCACTGATAATTGTTGAAGCTGGGTGATCACTGCCCAGGGGTTCACTATACTATTCTCTCCACTGGCATAAAGTACAAAAAATAGATCAGACGTGCCTAAGCATATACTTACATTCTAGAAAAAAATATAAGAAAAACATTCACAATTTATTCACAATTGTTTCAATATTCTTTTTCCCACTTTCAATATTTTTTCTCCTAAACAATTATAATACACTACTTCAAAACTACTTTACTGTAAATTATCAGCATTGTGGAATAAAATGTCTCTATTGCTTTAAAACACGAACATGGATAAAATCATGTTTATACTTGGTACTTTCTAATATGTGTCTGGCTTTGTCTTATGTAATTATTAGTTATGCCTCATAAATTTATAAAAGGGACTTGCATGACAGTAATTGGTACATCTAGCACTCAGATCTTGGTTTTTAAATTCTATCCCCCACTAAAAGCAACTAGGGATCCTAGGAAACACAGTTGATTCCAGGTTTGGAGAGTAAAAATAATAGGTGAGCCCGTGACATCTTGCTGTTTGAGAAAATAAAGAAAACCAATGTCAAAAGGACAAAGATCAACTCAAAAGGACAAAGAAGGCTTCTTGAAGGAACTTCCATGAACAAATCTATAACAAACTGGGCACCATAAAGAATAACAACTATAATCAGTGGTAACACAGTGAATAATAAAAATCCATTAAGTCCATTATTTAGTAATTGTAAATAAAATAAGAGTAAACAGGAGGAATAAGAAGTTGTTCTTTTAGAATAATGCTATTTGGTAAACACAGACTATTAGAACATCACTAATTTACAACCCCTGATATTGATTCAAGCATGTTCTTATTGAAATTCCTCAAGGCTTGAATCAAAAGCATTAAGTTTCTCACTCATATGTAATAACGTATCCTCTTTAAAATCAAATCAAACCAAACATTCACACAACCTAGAAAACCACACAAACTATTAGCTATTTTTCAAATGTTCTGTATTTTCCAAAGTTTTAGTGACTAAATCTTAAATTTATAATCAGAAGAAGAAAACTTGTTTTCAATTTAAATAATAGCACCTATCATTTAACATTTAAACGCTCTGTGCCACGTACTAGTCTAAGCTCTTTGCCTTTATCTTTAATTCTCATTACATAGGAACTATCAATATCATTATCCCTATTTTACAGATGAGGAAACTGAGGGGCCATTAAGTCATAATTACTGAAACCAGAAACAGAACCCAGGCAATCTCATCCAACAGCCCAGAATATTTTATTTTTTTATATTAACACCATGTCATCTGTCATCCAAATACTTAAGGGGACAGTGCTTAAAATTAAGGACATTACACAACTACTAAATTTAAAAACTTTAAAGATCCAATACTATTGGGTATCCTCTCGTGCACTGATAGTGGAGTATGAATTAGATTGGCTGCTATGTGGAAGAACTGACCACACAAATGAAGATAAAAATCATTCCTTGTTCCAGCAATTTCATTTCGCAGAATGTACCCTAAGGAGATATTAGCATATATACTCAAGAAAGCATACACAAGCATGTTGTTACAGCAGCAGCTTGCAACAGTAAAAACAGCTGCAAACAACATACATGTCCATCAACAGCTGAACAGCCAAGGAAACCATGGCACAGCCCTACGATGGGCTATTAGTTAGCAAGCAGGACATGAATACACTATGGTCCATTTATTTTTTTAAAAATGTAAACACAATACTACCTAATTTCTACAGGTGCATACACATGCCCATAAATTTACAATAACTTAAAAGGTTACCTTTGAGGAGGTAGGGAATAAAGAAAGATCAAATAGAACTTTAACATTAACTATGTTTTACTTTCTTGTAAGGAAATTATTACTTGGTGTAAAGAATACTTTTTAAAATACACCAGAAACAATGCTTCCCGACCAAGATATGTGAGAAAACTACTGAGAATGATCCCAATTTTGTAAAAGCAGTAAACAAAACTTTCTGCTTGTGCATACTTATGTTTTTATTGGTAGAAAGAGACATGGGAACGAATACACAGCTGGCTGCTGTGCGGGAGGCAGATGACAGAAAGGGCATAGCAAGAGGACTATTACCTTTTTCTTTATTCATTTTTTGCACTGATTCACTAGTGCAGGTAAGCACATTACATTTGTATTTTTTTTTTAAGGAAGCTGATTTTAAAGACGTTACTAACTTAGAATAGTGCCCATTCAAGACTATCCAGAAGGCGAAACCATCTCTACCCACCTTGTCACCTATCCGGCAGAGGTACTCCGCCTTCGCCATCATGGCATCGCGGATTTCGCTCTCTCCAAGATTCTTCTCTGCATCTTCCAGCTCCTCATCCAAACGTTTCAACTCTTCTTCATTTGCCTTCTTCATTTTATTAAGCAGGTCCATGTCGATCTGCCAGTCAAGGGATTTGCACAAGGCTTCGTAATAAGGAGCCATGTCTAAGAGCCAAAAACAGGGGCGTGAATTATGAGCAAGGGACCCCTCGTACCCTAGAGTCTGTGTCCACCCACTTCTTACACTTCACACACACACACACAGACACAGACACACACACACACACACACACACGCTGTTAGGTCACCCACCAGCTCCTACTCGCTACCAGGAAGGAATGGGATAGAGCCCGATCAAGGGCTTGGCAAAACGTAAAGGTTTGCTGGTGGCAGGTCTGCATCAGTGCCGAACCTGGCGCTGCCAACCTCTATTGGGGCTCGGTTGGCCTCTTGATGGCTTCTGTTCCAAGAGTCTTCAAGCAACGTAAGCTTGTTCATTCACACACTCAGACACGTATGTTCAAGCATATCCAGCCCAGTGCCACTGACCGCTGGGACAGACTACAGGAGCCGACCCCGGACTTCCCTTTACACGGAAAGCTTGTCTCCTGCAGGCCTACCTCCAGCCCAGCACAGGTCGCTAATGACACCAAGTCATGGGCCTTTGTTCCGGGCCTAGCATGGGGCTAAACATCTCAGGATTCCCCCAAAGCTGCCCTCAGAGGCGAAGGGCCCACAGCGGTGCAGACCCCTTTGGGCGCAAAGCTGGCGGTCCCCAAAGGCACCCGCCCCCCTCCAACAAAAGGAAGGTCTTGAGGATGCGAGAAGCCAGGCCTGGTCGGGGGGCGCCCCGGGGTCCGGAGCCCCGCTGGGGAAAATCCCCGCAGGCTCCGGAGCGCTGGGCCAGCCCAGGCCTAGGCCGCTGACTCGGCGCTCGCGCGGGCTCACTGTTATCGCGGACGGCCGCCATCAGCTCGTCGCGCACGGCCGCGTCCCCGCGGTGCTCGGGCAGGCTGAGCAGGAAGCGCAGCTGCGCGATGCGCAGGTCGGGGTTCTTGGGCAGACCCTCCTCCTCCAAGTTCTCCAGGGGCATCTCGGCGGCAGCGGCGGCGGCTCGGGGAAGACGGCAACTCAGCGCGGACCCAGGGCGACGGCGGCGGCGGAAGCGGGAGGAGTCGGCGAGTGCGCCAGGCCGCCTCCGGCCCGGCTTCCGGTCCCGGCTCCCCCCTCCACCGGCAGCGCCCCCTCCTGGACGCCCCCGGGAACGCTCACCCGGCCCGCGCCAGCGCCCGGGGCAGTCGCCGGCAGCTTTCCCTCGCTCGCAACTTCGCGAGTCCCAGAGTGGTGGAAGCCTAATGCCGAAGCTCGATTTTGTGAACCTCTTCCTCCCTCTCCTTTTAGCTGTTTTACTTTTCATTCCGTTTGTAGTTGAAGATTTGGAAAGTATAACAACAGTAAAAACAACTACCACAATTTGTCAAGTCCTTAACTCTTTGACCTTTTATTTTTATGTGCATCATCTCATTTTAATCCTGTTAATACTAGGAGGTAGTACTATTAGCCCATTTTGTAGATAAGAAAACTGAGACACAAAGAGCTTAGGGAACATGATCAAGCAAGGTTATGTAACAGTTACTAGCAATGCCTGAAAAGAAAAACCTCGGGAGCTCTAACGCCCATGTTCTTTTCGCTATTCTAAGAAACAGCACCCAGAATTCTATAGTCTTAATACAACATCATCATGTTGTTTAAGCATAATTTAAAGCACTGTATGCCTGCATTTTCAGCCTCTTTTTATTCATGTTACTACAGAAGCTTCAGAATTGGTAATGGTTATGTGAAATTCCATCTAGTGGGTTTATCATAATTTACTTTTACTCTTCCCTCCATTAGAGATGCCTTTACATTATACAGGGTTGTTATTTTCCTAACATAAAAGCAGATGAACACCATTGGATGCATAGGTCATTCCATAATTTGCATTTTTTTCCTTAGCATAAATTAATAGACAAGACAAAAGGAACGTTTTTTGTGATTTTTGCATATTTAATGTCAAATGGTTTTCCAAAAGAGTTGAACCAGTTTAGACAGCCACTGCCACATTCTCAGCAGCAGTAGACATCACCACACATTTTAAATTTTTTTTTAATTTTTTATTTATTTTTTATTTTTTATTTTTTAGCTGAGCCATCCTGCTACCTATTGGCAGCTTAGCGGCAGCTCAGCTCGGCCCGGGCATTAAACCGCTATTGCTCAGAGCTCAAACTCTTGAGCGAGCTCTTAACCAACTGAGCCACTTGGCCGGCCCTCACACATTTTTAATATCTTACCTGTTTTGGTAAAAATAAAGTAAGCATTTTGAAGACACTCAAATGGTACAGAAAATATAAAGAATGCACAAAAAATTACTAGCACTCCACTATGTTAAACTATTGGTGAAGAACTTTCTAAACATCTTTTATTCGTTCATTCGACAAACATTATTGCCTGGTTGCAAAGTACCAGGTGCTGTTCCAGGCACGGGGGATACAGTAGTGAAAAACACAAAGGGCTTGTCTTGGTGACACTTATATTCTAGGGACACTTAGCTTCTCTGAAACCCACCTAGATATATTAATAAGATCATACTGCACTTGTACCTTATAAACTGTTTTATTCACTCCACCGTATATTGTAGGTATCTTTCCATGCCAATAGAAATGGATTGATACCATCACCTCTAATGACCGACCAGGTAGGATTCCATTACTTTTATGTACGAACTTTTCCTCCATCAATCCTTAATTGATATTGATTTGGATTATTTTCATTTTTTCACTCTTATAAATACCTCAGTGTTGATCATCTGTGTGCATATATTTTCATGCTTTGTAATTCTTCCTTTCTTTCTTTTTTTTTTTTTTTTAGATGGCTCGCTGGGACTTGAATCACTGTTGCTTAGAGCTTGCACTCTTGAGCAAGCTCTTAACCAACTGTGCCACTCGGCCGGTCCTTTGTAATTATTTCTTAACCCAAATGCCTAGAAGTGTAATTGGTGAATAAGAGGGTCTGAATGTTTTATATTTTGACATATAGGGATTATGTAAATTATTTTTTCAAAAACAATATAGCAATTTACATTCTGACCAATATTAAACAGAGAGCCTGTCTCCCTCTTTGCCAAAATACTTTTAGCAACCATTTTAAGCTTTAGCAACAATAACAATGTTGCTTTTCCTTTACATTCCTTTTATTATTATGAGATTGAATTTCTTTTCACATTCGAACTAGCTATTAGTTCCTCTTTTATAAAATGCCTGTTTTGCTTTCTCAATTCCTCCATGGAATTTTCCTTATTGATTTGTGAGCACTTTTCATATCTTAAGGATACTAAATGCTTGTCAAGTGTTGCAAATTTTCCTAGTTATTTTTCTATATTTTAATGAAATTTTTTCAACATAAAAGTTTACAATGTTTATATGGTTACATACGTCAGTCTTTTCCTTTATGGTCTCTGTTCTTATTGCCAAGTCTTAGTAAGACCTTTCCAACACCATGGTTTGAAAAATATTCACTTATGTTTTCCTCTAGTATATTTACGCTGTCACGTGCATTGAGTGCACACAGTGCCTAGAAGAGAACCTGGTACCTAGTAGGCACCCACAAATATTTCTTGAATGAATAAATGAGTGAATAAATGGGGGGGGCTCCAGAAGAAAGTGTTCAAGAAGAAGAAACAGATCAAATACATGATGAGTTTGAAAATACAATGAATAAGAATAAATTGATACTCTTGCCCGTGAGTTCAGGGGTGATATAGTTACAGAAACTTAATTCTAAAAGATTTCAAGGCTCAATTGTGAATAACATTTAAGTAGTTATAACAACGTAAATGCTAGGAATGGATGGAGGTCGAGTTATGATAAAAATAGACTGGAGGATGGAGAGTGGGCAGGGGACTAATGCGAGCGGAGTGGGAAGGTGGCGGAATCATGGGGATGATCAATCCAGAAAGAGGCCCAGATTGCTGTGCTCCATCAGCACAACTTCCCCTGGGTTCTCGTCCTTTTTTTTCTCTTCCAGCCAGCACTGAACCTATTCTCAGAGTATCTGAGAAAATGTGTGTCCATGTGGACTTTATTTTCCATAGTAGGGATCTAAAAGTTAATATCTAAAACTGGAAAAGAAGAAAAAGTGGCACAAGGAAATTGTTTGGAAATGTAGGGACCAAATCCCCAAGATACAGGTTAGAAATGTTGGTCTTTGGAAAGCAGGATTCTACAGTTTTGTCGTTTCGTTTTGTCTTAAGGCTCTGTTTTTTAATTTATTGTTGTTGTTGTTGTTGTTTTTCAGCTGAGCCATCCTGCCACCTGTTGGCAGCTCAGCGGCTGCTCAGCTCGGGCTGGACTTGAACTGCTGTTGCTCAGAGCTCAAACTCTTGAGCGAGCTCTTAACCAACAGAGCCACTCAGCCGGCCCTTGCTTTTGAATTTATAATTCTAAAGGTTTTCGATCTACAAAATCCTTTGCCTCCTAAAATAATAGTACTTCTTCATGGACACATGTGGGTGTGTTTTTTTAAGTGTACCATGCACTGTTAACATTGCTGTAATAGAAACCCACATCACTGGTGGAAGTTTTTCACTTGAGGAATTATATTAACCCCACAGACAGAAGGGTGAATTCTGAGGCAATGAATATTTTTTTCCCTTAAGATTGTATTGAGGAATTGGGAGAGGGGAACAGCGTTGGGGAATCAGGGAAGGGGAACAGACAAGTTGCTGTCCTTTTGTTCTTCAGTCTAGTTGTGGAGGACGTCGCTTCACTGGCTCATGTTGCTATTATCATTGCACTCTTCCCGGGTGAGGCAGTCGCTCGCCGGCCATTGGATGGCCACTCACGGTGGCTCAGGGCAGCTCACAAAAGCTCACGCTAGCTGCCAGCCAGCCCCACTGCAGCCTACGCTGTCACCAGCCACTCACAGCAGCCCAGCTCCAGGTCGAGCTGCTGTTCAGCATCTTAGCTGTAGAGGGCGCAGCATCACTGGCCTGCATGTGGGATCCAAACCAGGGTCTGCGCTCAAAGCTGGCGTCCCAAGCCAACTCCTAACTAATGTGCCAGTCAGCTGGCCCGCAATGAGTATTCTTGAATGAACAACATGGACTGATCATAGTAGTGAATACTGAAGCAATTTTTACATACTTGGGATGCTTTTACTTGCCTGGTATTTAGAGAGCCCCATATTCTTTCTCTCACCTCAGTTTTCACATTTTTATGTCAATATAAATGTCTCAGGTAACTATGTGAAAATATTCATTTCTGTAATTCGATTTATTATTTCAGGTTGAACCTCAGATTTTAAAAAAAAATCCAACATAATAGTACCCAATGTTATAAAACTTAGAGCTAAGACATGAAGTATTTCAGTTCAAAAAGGGGGAACATACACTCAAGTCCATCAGCAAAGAATGAAAGACCAAAAAAAAAAAAGGGATCATATCAGAGATTCAGGTTTGTGACAAGAATTGCACATATCACCACAGGTTCATTATTAAGTTTAAGGGAAATCCTGTATATATAATCATTAATATAGAGAAGGCAGTTTTAATTTCACATGACTAGTGAATTCTGATTTCCAGTTCTTCCCAGTATAGATTCATCATCAAACGTAGGTTGCAGTTGCCCACGGATCTAAGTGACAGGGGATTCTGGGCTTCATTGCATTCCAGGTGCCAGTGCCCTCCGAGGCCCTGTGCACAGAACCTGCTGCCAGGACTTTCTCCATGCAGCACGTAGGAGACCAATTTCCAGTCAGATCTGTCTTTTCCTTTGCTTTTTAGCACCATTATCAGTAATTGCTGAGAAATCAATCGAACCCTGAACTGTTGCTGTGATTTGCTTGATCAAAGCAGCTCTTTGTTCCATATTGACAACTCATTATTGAACAGTAAATCACCCATTCCATCAAACTCTCTGTAGCCATTAACTCGATTTGACTGGATTAACTAGTTTTACAAAGACCGTTCTTTAAGCTTGAAGTCTGGGGTCTTTGTAGCCTCACTGAGGACAAATAAATATAGATATATCTTCTTCGTAGAATCCTGCTCCATGGCAATTAAAATGTTTACTAGAAAATGACAATGGTGAGCTAAGGACATGTATGTCTTCTTTCTTTCCTTAGTTTTTATTGCAGTAACATCAGTGAATAACATTATATGAATTTTAGGTGTACCACATTATAATTTGATATCTGTATACTCTTGTGTGCTCACCATCCAAAGTCCAGTTTCCACCCATTCCCATATAATGTGTGTCTTCTTTATTTACTCTGCTTCTAGGGTCTATTTTAAAATCATACTTTCTTCATTTATTACCAGTGTTACAAGTGCTTTTCTTTTAAAAAAAATTAAGGCAAAATTGACATATAACATTATATTAGTTTCAGGTGTACAACACAATGATTCGGTATTTGTATGCACTGTGAAATGATCACCATAATAAGTCTAGTTGCCATCTGTCACCATACAAAGTTAAAAGGACTTTTTTTTTTCTTGCAATGAGCACTTTTAGGCTTTAGTCTCTTGGCAGCTCTCAAGTATGTAATGTACAGCATGGTGACTATGATATTGTAGTACAAGCTCTTTTCTCTTTGAGCCTAGTTTTATTTAGAGATGCTACCAAACAGGCCCTCCTACTTCTTTTCAGCCTTTGTACTTTTCCTTTATGTGAGAGCATTTGGCTCTGAAAAGGATGTTCAGTTTCAGGGCGCTGGATTCTTTCATTCTGAGCAGAACTTAGCTCCCTGTCCCGGCCCCACAGGCTGTCAATTGTGATGACTTCCATGCCCACTGCATAAAAAAAAAAGTTCCTCTTCTTGGGCAATTAACTTTATCTGCTTGGCTGTGGTGATATTCACTTTTAATTACATGCACGTTTAGCTTTTTCGCTGAATTTCAAAGACTCGATGTGAGAGGCCCTGCTGGGAGCTCCCCTGCACAGTTCCGAGATGGGTTTGCACAGACACAGTGATCTCTGCTCATTCCAGCGTCCTTCCTGGTGGGGAGTTATTGATCACACCCATAAGATGCAGGCTATACACAGCACATCTGCCTGCAATGCACAGAAGTTCAGTGTTATTAGTGTAGCATAGAGATCAATCGATGTTTCTTCCTCTCTACATTATACCTTTCCAAAGGAGCATTTTGGAAGAAAAAGAGTACTTAGAAAATGCTCTTGTTCCAGAGTTGATTATCAAGCTTGAGCAATTGACGTAAACTATCAGTTTTCGTTTTTGATTACTAGAAGCCACTTGCACACAGCAAGAAGTGTAAAATGTGTCACACAGCATGCCGCATTTCATGAAACCTTACTCTTAGTATATTAATTTGCTGAACAAATATTTATTGAGCTCCTACTATGTGTCAAGCATGGATCTTGGTGCTGGGGGTGCAGGACAAGCCAGTAGCCCCTAAGTTCATGGAGCTTATGTTCTGGTGGGGAAGGGATGGGAAAAGACAAGCAAACAATAAGCCACTAGGTAAATGATTCAGATAGTGGCGAGAATAGTAAAGACATAACTATGTTTATGGGACAGACAGGGTAAGGAAAGGCTTTTTGGGTTTTGTTTTTTTTAAAGATTTTTATTGGGGAATTGGGGGAAGGGGAACAGACAAGTTGCTGTCCTTTTTGTTCTTCAGTCTAGTTGTGGAGGATGTTGCTTCACTGGCCCAAGTTGGTACCATCATTGTGCTCTTTCCGGGCGAGGCAGATCAGTCACCAGCTTCTGGACGGCCACTCACAGTGGCTGCTGGCTGCTCACGCTGGCTGTTGGCTACACACGGTAGCCCATGGCAACCCACTGCAGCAGGGGCTGCAGCCTATGCGGTTGCCAGCGACTCACGGCAGCCCAGCTCCAGGTTGAGCTGTTGTTCAGCATCTTAGCTGTAGAGGGCAGTGTCACTGGCTCTCATATGTGGGTTCCGAACTGGGGCCCTCTGGCGTCCCAAGCCAGCTTTTAACCAATGCACCACTTGGCCGGCCCAGGACAGGCTTTTTGGTGAGGTGACATTTAGGATAAGATAAAAATGACGGGCTTGCTTTAAGATCATCGTTAAAGGATGTTACATTGTGCCACTTTCTTAGTTCCATTAGTAATTACCTCCCCTCATATACAAAATATGTAGTGATGAAAAGGTTGTATAGCCTCTTTCCCTCTTCGCAGTTAAAAGCTAGAGAGTGTGATGGAAAAAATCTTTGCATCTGTCCTTGTGCAGCCGTTGAAAACACAATAAGTAAAGTCCTAAGAGGGACCATACTTCCATTCCTAGTAAATCGCACCTACCAACCATGTGACCTGTTATTCCTCCAGTCCCACCCACAGCCCCTCTGGAGCGGCTGCCCTGGGGAGATGCATGACCTCCAGTGCAGCAGTGTGAACTGCAGGCGAGCATCCTAGGAAAGGCCACCCTGGCATGAAAAGCTCTGTCTCCAAGGGAAGACAGGGGGCGCTCTGACTTTTACTTAACAGAATTCAAATGAGAAACTGTGGTGACAATCCCATTAGTAGTAGGCATAGAAGTCATAGTCATGAAACAGAGAGAGAGGCTGTGCACCCGGAGCAGCCAAAGTAAGTCGGAAAGTTAAGGGCGAGCTGAAAGCAGGGGCAAGAAGGAGCGGGAGGAACAGATTTGTGTCCTACAGAGCAAATGGTGATGTGAGGAGAAGCAGGCCGACCAGAAAAACCTCAAACACAAACACACAAAAAGTGCCGGCACATCAGAATGAGTATTCATTACACCGCAAGGCGAAGGGACCTCGGGCAGCCTTAGGTCCAGACCCAGCAGCACACCGCTTCTACGAGGCCAGTTTGTGCTGCTGTTTCTGTTCTTCTCAAGAGACCCAGTGCATGCCTCCCCCGCCTCGGCCATCCAGGCTATTTTCTTGAGTATTCAAGAGACGTGACCACATAGTTAATACTCCAGTATTTCTTTCTTTGTCTTTTTTTCATCACAGCTATCCTCACAATAAATGCTAGTCACTAACAGTCTCAGAGTGAGTCTCTTCCCTCTGAGAGAGATTTGATCAAGTTGAACAAAACCACACGTGCAGTCGCCCTTTGTTTGACCCAGCAATCCCACTTCTAAAACCTACCCTGAAGAAATGTCTCCAGTAATACAAAAATACACATGCACGGGAATTCATTGCAGCATTGTTTGAAATTGTACATTGGAAGCTACCTAAATGCCCAAATATAGAAAAGTAGTTGAATAAACTATAGCACATAATACATGATGGAGTATTATGCAGCTGTAATTATGAGCTGAAATGGAGTGATTTCCAGAAATCAAAGGATATCATTTAACAACACAAATGACAAAGGGAACTAAGGGGGGAGGCAATGATAAGTTATAAACTCAAAGGGAACCACTAAGACACAAAATATCAAAAGAAAAAAGTGAGTCTGACTTTTGCCATCAGAAGGGACTAAGACACAACCGCAGAGCACTGCTGTCACACGAGCACCTAAATTCCAAATTCTTCCTAAGATAAACTGAAAAATCCTACACAGGACTCATTGAAACAGTGCTGTGTTAACCACCCGCAGATTCAGCAAAGCAGAGGCAGGAGAAAGTGAAATATGGGAAAGAAGTAAATAGTGAACATTTAAACAAGAGCTGTGATCTAACTGTGGGATAAATCAGAGCTGTATTGGACTTCCTATTGTCCGGCTAGACTGCTCAGTACTGCTTTTATGTTGAACTTTTCCCTCCAGAGCATGAGGGGTGAGGGGGTGGGGCAGCTCCAGGGTGTAGGGTTTCAAAGGTAATCACAAGCATTGGGTTCCTTTCCTCTGAAAAGCCCAGGTGGAGGGAATCGGGCGCAGTGTTCCACGTGATCACCAGCAGAGGGCAGCAGTGCCCACCGAGTCCGGCAGGGCCCAGCCGGCGAGGGAGCACTGGCACCCGGGGCCCCAGGCCCGCCTGGCGATCAGGAATTCTAGGCAAGGTGAGCGAGGCGCCTTGTAGCCTGGTCAAGGGGAGGTGTGTACCGGACAGAGGCACTTGATAGTAAGCACAGCGAATCTGGGCGTCTTCTAAATTTTACAGGAGAAAAGTCATAGGAAAACCCACTCATTTAAAATATGAATACGACTTTCGGAACCCTTCCCCTTTTAGTTACAAATGACGCAAAAGATCCTTAAAGATCTATATTCCTAATTTTAGACCCGGACATTGAACCGAAAACATACAAATAATTTGATTTCCTTCATTTAGCCAACCATATATTGACTCAACCCCTACTGTATATCACGTCAGAGGCACAAACAAATTAAAAAAAAAAACCCAAAACGACGAAGACCCTGGTCATCAAGACAAACCTAAACCTCCACTAGAAAACTGCCAAGTGAATGAATTTTTTTAAAGTGACTAAAGATGATACCAGTTATGTATTTTTAAAATGATGTTTAACAAAAAGGTGAACAATTAGCATTGATTGGCCTGAGAAGCCAGCGTTCTTCGTAACTTAAGCCAAAGAAAGCAGACATTTGAGCCATCTATACATCTAAGACTGTGATTTCTTTATTTCTTGGTAAATTAAATTCTTGGATTTCCTTGGTAAGTTAAATTGTTTAAATTTACAGGGAAATTTTTATTTTGGTTTACATTTTAAATAATAATAATAATAATAATAATAATAATAATAATAGCAGCACACTCTTACATAGCATTTATTAGGTGCCAGGTCCTTCTTTTTTTTTTCTTTTTTTTAAAAGATTTTTTTATTGGGGAATTGGGGGGATGGGAACAGTGCTGGGGAATTGGGGGGAGGGCAGTGTCACTGGCCCTCATATGTGGGATCCGAACTGGGGCCCTCTGGCGTCCCAAGCCAGTTCTTAACCATTGCGCCACTCGGCCGGCTCTCACCAGGTCCTTCTTTAAGAACTCAACAAACAAGGGTGGCCAGGTGGCTCAGTTGGTTAAAGCACATGCTCTTAACAACAAGGTTACCGGTTAGACTCCTGAATGGGATGGTGCTAGTTTTGCCAGGTCATGAGCAGCTTTTTCCTCCATATTCCCTCAAATGTACCCCAAATCTTCTTTTCTATTTCAGTAGGAGCCTCCAGTGCTCCTTACCCCTGGAGCATTGGGGGCTGCTCCTGAAACAGTCGTCTCTAACAGCCTCTAACTGTTCTCCGGACCTGGAACCAGCCCACAAACCTCTGCAGGTGAAACTTCTCAACCTTCTGGTCAGGTGCTATTTCTTGCTCTGAAACTTTGCATGCCTTTGCTGTCCTACAGAAGTAAGTACTGAATCAAATTTAGAATTAATCTTTTCACCCAGGCTCCAACTTAGTTTTGCTATTTTCTGGTCCACAAAAATACATCATTGCATAGGCAAATTTCTAAAGACAGAAACTAGAATAGAGGTTACCAGGGACTTGAGGGAAGTGGAAATGGCAGTTAAGTGTTAGATGGTCACAGGGTTTGGGGTGAAACAGAAACACTGTGATGAAGACATTTTGGAAACAGTAATGATGGTTGCACAACATTATGAATGCAATTAATGCCACTTAAAAATGGTTAAAATGTCAAATTTTATGTTATGTATATTTTAGCACAATACAAAAAAATAAAAAAAGTGTACTTCATTCAAGCCCAACTAGACCAATCGTTCCTTCCTCTCTGAACCCCATCACCCCCACCCCACCCCCGTTAGCTGTATACAAGCCAGAAAAAACGGTGTCTCCATATTATCGACTATTTCTCAAACCTTCTGAGGCTTCCTGCTTCCTCCTTCTGATCAGTGAAATATTAGAATAAAAATTTCATAATGTCTCTGGTGGCTTTTATTGCTTTTCTATTACAAGTTTATAGGAACATTCTTTTCTTTCTTCTCAGTGAGCATAAGCCTTCCTAAAGCACACAGACATAGCTAAACAAGTTGATTTCGTGGACTCTGCTTTCTAATCAGATGGAGTCTCATGAAATATTTTCTTGAAGGAGGTCATTAACGCTCTGGACCGTCACACCATGCCCTGTGGTGTCTTGTCTTCCCTGTTTCAAAAGCAAGCTGGCTGGTAGATTTTCTAGACCGTGGACAAGCCAAATGTCTGAAGCTTTTAGCATTCTTTTTTTTTTTTTTAATGGAGAGCATTGATTCCACACATTGAACTTTATTTTAGGAAAAAGTAATTTAGCACTTAATCTGCTTAAAATGGTGCTACAGTTACTGTATAACAGTTTTATTGTCATTGAGAGATCTCTAAGTTTGAAGTGTTCATATCTCCAGAAGCAAAATCCTAAGCAAGACTTGCTGAAGACTCTGCTAAGAGAGGGATGAGGAGGGATTCTGAGCACGCAGACATCAGCAAGCAGCTCCTCTTGTCGCCATGCTCACCTCCATCTCTCTGCACCTCAGGGGGTCCCCCTGCTGGAGCCTCAGGGCAGTTGGGTTTGGGTGAGGCCTCCAGCACTGTAAAAGCCTTGGTGAAGAAAACCTATGGAAGTATCT
Source organism: Hipposideros armiger (assembly GCF_001890085.2). NCBI lineage: Eukaryota > Metazoa > Chordata > Mammalia > Chiroptera > Hipposideridae > Hipposideros > Hipposideros armiger. The sequence goes on along the minus strand of NW_017731928.1, from coordinate 754,489 downwards.
TTCTGGATGGGCTGGGCTGGTCCCTGCGGACCAGGCTTAGGAAAGACTAAGATGAGGACAAGAGAGTGGCAGGTGCTGGAAGGAATTTGACCCACAGTCACCTGTGATTCTTTTTTTTTTTTTAAGATTTTACTGGGGACTTGGGGGAGGGGAACAGTGTTGGGGAATTGGGGAAGGAGACCAGCCAAGTTACTGTTCTTCAATCTTCGTTGTGGCAGGCACCAGTTGCCATCTGGCTGCCCATCAGCAGCTCGTGGTCTCTAAGCTTAAGGTGCAGTGTTCAATCTTAGTTGTGGGTGGACATAGCCACCATCCCATGCGGTAGTCGAACCAGGAGCCTTGTTGTTAAGAACACAAGCTCTATCCACTGAGTCATCCGGGCAGCACCTCAGCTCAAGGTACCCAGTTCAGTCTTAGTTGCAGGTGGGCGTAGCCCACCATCGAACAGGCAATCTTGTTATACCAGCTGAGCCATCCGGCCATCTGTTGGCAGCTCAGCGACAGCTCAGCAGCAGCTCAGCTCAGGCACAGCGTCACTGGCCCATGTGGGAATTGAACTGGCAGCCCTGTTGCTCAGAGCTCGTGCTCTTAAGCCAACTCTTAACCAACTGAGTCACTCGGCCAGCCCTCATCTGTGATTCTTATAACAAAAGTTGACATGGATGGTGCCTCCTGAAATTGTGCATGGTGGCAGCTCCGGTTGATACTGTCCCTGCCTCATGCCCTGAGACTGCCACCCCGCTCCCCCAATGCACGCACACACACACACACACACACACACACACACACACACAGAAAATTGCATCAGAATGGCTTCAGACTTCTCACTTGTGACATTGACAAAGTGGAGTGGCATCTACAGCAGTAGCTAAACCATAAGAAGAAGCTACAACATAGTGGAGTAGGACTGCAACCTGAGAATCCTATACTCAGCCATGATGTTTTCCATCTGTCAGGTTTAAGTATATTTGAAGATAAGAAAATAGCTAGAAATTATAATACCCTTTCCAAGGAATTAATTAAGACAAAAACCAACCACTAAAGAGCCAGAAGAGAGACCTCAAGATAGAAGAAAATGAATCGGAGAGGTCAAAACCACTCAATGGGATGTAATGGGCCATTTTGTAACCATAAAGCTGACATTCGTTAAAACAATATAACAGACAAAGCATATTATGCACCAAACTCTAGAAACTAAATGCATAAGGCAAAACCTATTACAAATCCAAGCAGAACTTGATAAAATTACTGTAGTAATCAGAGACTTCTAGATATCTCCCTTAGATAGCATACCCTGAAAAAAAAAAAGGCAAGAACCTAGAGGAATTAAAACATACAATCAATAAACTCGATATAACTGGTATTTATAGAATCTTATATCCATTGAATAGGGAATATACATTATTTTCAAAGGTTCAGCAATAACTGTAAAATGTGATTATAAAGAAGTGAAATAAGTCCCCAATTAAACCTTAAAAATTGAAAAGCATTGAAATTTTACAAGTCACAAATTTCTAATTCATAATCCAGTAAAATTAGAAATAAGTAATTTTAAAATGACCAAAAATCTTACCCACTTGGAAACTAAAGGAGCTGTTGATAACCTTTGGATTAAGGAGGAACTCAAAAGAAAAATCACCAGATATCTACAAAGCAGCAAAAAACAGTGCACAGCATATAAAACCTATTATACAGAGAGACCCATTTTCAGAGTCCATGGCCTCAAATGCCTTTATAGCTAAAGAATAAAGACCAAAAGGCACTAAAAACTCGCTTTTATACTTTCCTAAAAAGAACAACAAAATAAATCCAAAGAAACTAGGAAGAGGGATAAAATAAAGATAAAACCCAAAAGTAATAAGATAGCATAAGTAGATGGCAGAGAGAATAAATATATCCAAGTGTTGATTTCAGGCAAAGGTAATGAAATATATAAATTCCCTCAGATCCAATTAAGGAGAGAGGGAGGGAGGCAGGGAGGAAGGGAGAGAGAGAGAGACAGAGAGAGAGAAAGAGGAAGAGGTAAGATTAAAAAGGACAAAGTAGAGACAACCAGAGGAAGAATGATTAAAATAATTTAAGAGAATAGAATAATCAGTTCTACGGCAACAGCTTTTGAAACTTAGAAGGACCAATTCCTAGCAACATTATAAATTGTGAAAACTGATCCAGGAAAAAAGTTAAAAATTTTGAATTATGAAAGAGAAGATGGAGATATTGATAAATTAAGCTCTATCACAATTTTTTAAAGCTATAGAGGTTTGGGAGACATTACAGAAATTTGAATATGGATTTTTAATCGTTTAATATACAGTTCATATTCACTAATTGTTTGCTGTCACAAGTTAAGTATAATACATTTCTTGTTCTTAAAACTTTTGTGAAGTATTTAAGGATGAAATACCATGATGTCTGCAATCTATACACACATACACAAATATGGCAATATCATGATAAAACTACAATAGTCAAAACAGCATGGTATTGATGGAAAGATAGACAAAGCGATCAGACTACACAGTCCAGAAATAAACCCACACTCATATAGACTGATTTTTAACAAAGGCACAAGGCAATGCAACAAATGGTGACTTTTCAACAAGTCGTGCTACAACAATTGGATATCCATATGAAAAAAAAAGGAAACTTGGATCTCAACCTCTCAACATACTAAAACCTAAAACTATAAAACTTCTAACATAGAAAAAAATATTTGTGACCTTAGGTTAGGCAAAGGTTTATTAGATACAACACCCAAATCCATAAAATAACAAATTTACACATTGGACTTCATTAAAATGTAAAATCTTTGGACTTCAAAAGAATGATCAGAGAATGAAAAGACAAGCCACAGATTAGGAGAAATTCTCTGGAAAAAGTATATCTGATAAAGACTTGTATCCAGATTACATAAAGAACTCTCAAAACTCAACAATAAGAAAGTGAGCAACCTGATAAAAAATGGGCTAAAGATGTAAACGGATACTTCACCAAAGAAGATATATGCAGATGGCAAATAGGCCCATGAAGAAATGCTCAACACCATGAGTTATTAGGGAAATGCAAATTAAAACCAAGAGAGAGATGTATTAGAATGGCTACAGTTATTATAAAAACACTGCACATGCAAGTGGTGGCAGGAACATGGAGGACCTGGAACTTTAAGGGACTGCTGGTGGGAATGTAAGAAGCTATAAACATTTCAGCAAATAGTTTGGTTCATTCATTTTTTTAATTTAAAAAAAATTTTTTTGGCTCATTCTTAGAAGTTAAACATATGAGGGGAAATTGTATTTCTAGTTATTTACCCAAGGGGATAAGAAATATACATTCATTCAAAACCATGTATACTACTATTCATAGAAGCTTTATTTGTAATAGCCCCAAACTGAAAATGCCAAAATGGTCATCAAGAGATGAACAGATAGACAAATTGTGGTGTATCCATACAATGGAATATTACTCAGTAAAAAAAAGGACTGTGTACACAACAACAATGATGAAACTCTAAATATTAATGCTGAATGAAAGAAGCCAATCACAAAAGACCACATTATATGATTCCGTTTATGTGATATTTCCAGAACATGCAACTCTATAGAGACAAAAAATAGATTAGTGGTGCTTAGGGCTGGCGGATAGGGAAGTTGGGGGTTGATAGCTAAAGGGTATAAGGTTTCTTTTGGGGGTGATGAAAATGTCTTAAAATTTATTGTGGTAATGGCTGCACAATCTTGTGATTATACTAAAGACCATTGCATTTTACTTTAGATGGGTAAATTGTATAGTATATAAATTATTCCTCAATTAAACTGTTACAAAAATAAATAAATAAGAGGAAGATCCTACTCCCCTATATTGTCTCAACAGGTATACAACAGAGAACTTTATATAACCCTGATTTCTCAACTTATTTATTCAAATTTATGGTGCTCTACTCCTCAATACCTTTTATCCCCTATTCCCTGGTTATGTTCCCCCTCAAGCACATCTCTTTATCTAACAGACTATGTACTTACTACCTCTCCTTTAGTGCCTATCTTGTCCACTAGCACTCAACTCTTTGAGTGCAGGGATTTTTCAATGGTTTCTCCACAGCTGTATCCCATTTGATTGAATCAGTGTCGGGCACATAACAGGTGCTCAATACATATTTGTCAAACCAATGAGCACGTGAATTAGCACCACGGCTTCTGCCAAATGCCTTTCAAAGGATGCTCATTTTGGGTTACATATGATAATCATGGTTTCAACCCCAAAGTCAGCAGCAAACTGTCTCTAGTCTCAAAATTCATATATTTAAATTCAGCATACTGAACCACCTGTGAGGCAATGAGCGGCTGAAAATCTCAATAAACAGCAAGTTATGACATTCCCCAAAGAGTGATGACCAATGTGTTGTATCTGCTGTTTCCATGTTAGCCTCCAGGGTCAGGTTCCCCAGTCCTTGTGTTAACTAAGGTCTGTGGTTGTAAGCCTCAGAAACAGACTCCGGTGGCCCCTCACAGGATGTTGGAGAACCAAGTTCATTCTTGGAGCTCCAAGGAACCCCAGCCATCTGGCCAGTTACTTCAGGGAGTGAGAGTTGCAATGAATTAATTCCAGCATCTGTTCTTCCTTATATCACTTCTCTCAAGATTCAAAAAGTGGGGAGAATCCAATTGATCCAACTGGTCCCCGAGCTTGTCTTTGGCTAGGCAAGCGCCCTGATTGGTGGTGCTCCAGGATCCCAGACTTTGGGGGGAAGTCACTCCTCAAAAAGCTATCAAGGTGTGTCACTAGCAGGAGAGGGGACAGTGCTAGACAGGGAAGAACGTTGATGGTCACTGCAGTCAGCTTTCTGCCTTAGGCCTTTCCCGATTAGATGATCAGTGCTTTCATAGAGGTGTGATTTCACTCGAGTTCTAGTCAACACAACAGGTTGCATCATTATTTTGTGAATTAATAGTAGTCAAATTATAAGATAAGATCTACCTCTGAATTTGTAGCTAATGTGTCAGGAATTTAGGTGGGTCATTCCTGGGCACAAGAGTTGGGGTGGAGCACCCGTGTCTGGGCAGGAGGCAGCTCCCCACTGAGCCGGGTGCCCTAAGGGTTTTGCCCCTCAGCCTCTTTCATTGCTGCCCTTCCTGCCCCCCACCCCCTTGTAAGAAACTCTGCTTCCTTCGCTTTTCCTAAGATAATTCCTCAATGGACTTAAGCTTTGGGGTAAAAGCCAGGGAGGGAACCTATTCTCGGGCGACCTCTCCGTAAGGCTCTGAACACAAACCTCTCCCTGGTCACTGTATTCGTTTCCCTTGAGCGGCCATAACGAAGTGTCACAGACCGGGTGGCTTAAACCACAGAAACTTATTTCCTCTCTCGTCTGGAGGCTGGAAGTCTGAGATCAAAATGTCGGCAAGCTGGATTTCTTCCGAGTCCTTTCTATGTGGCTTGCAGATGGCTGTCTTCTCTGTGTCTTCCCGTGGTCTGTCCTCTGTATTTGTCTGTCCTCATCCCCTCCTGTTATAAGGACACCGATTGTTGTTTTACAGACCACCTTATAACCTCATTTTACCTTTGTCACCTCTTTAAAGGCCTGTCACCAAACCTAGTCACATTTTAAAGTACTAGGGGCTAGGACATCAACATATGAATTTTGGGGGGCACACAACTCATTGCATAATATAATGGAAACACACAGTGAGAACCTTCTTGGGGCAGGGAAGGAAGAAATATGGTGAGAACAAGACAAATCGAACTTCTTCAATGAATTACCTGGGTATATTCTGTTATTGAGTCAGCAGCCACCTAGCCCCCCAACTTTGGAAATTTGCTTCGTCCTTGTTTGGGTTTTCTGCATTATTAGCCAAGTCAGGGAGCTGCAAATGTGTCTGAAGTGGTTGATGCTTGTACATTGTGAACTTAGAGGCGGAGGGAAGGGCAGGGAAGTTAAATCTGGGTGATGTTACTAATGAACTACAATCTTTGTGCCCTAAAGACTCACAGAAACAATTTGCTAGTTGGTCCTAGTTCCCATTCAGTTATTTAACTAGAGAAACCAGAGTACCTCATGTCAGCTGCCCTCTGCCCATGTTCTGCTTTGTGGGGTAACACAACGACGTGTTAAGGGCACAAGTTCCGGGGTCACAGAGCTTGCATTGGAATCCTGGCTCTGCAGCTTATGGACTGTGTGGCCTCGGAAAAATTAACCTCTCAAAGCTTCAGATTTCCTGTCTATGAAATGGGTGATAATAATACTGCCCAGGCCGTAGTGCTACCATGCTGATTCCAAGTGGCATTACATGAAAGGGTCTTAGAATAGGGCCTGACACATACTAAGTGTCCAATAAATGTAAGTCAGCCATTATTTATTCTGTGGCCACCAAGACATTTTGAAATCCTACCTTAAAAATGAGTGTATAGTCATGGGATGACTTGAGGAACCATTTTATTTTCCAGGTTGCTATACAAATATAAATGAATACCTCCTTAGCCATCTGAATGTCAGGTCTGTGAAGACCTAATCCATTTAAAATGAGAGAAGTCCCTTGGAGCAGCTGAGAGAGCAGGCACAAAACCTGCTTCTTTATAATATACACTGGTCCTTGGACCATCACTTTGCCCCATAGACTCTTGTTTTACATACATTTCTAGCCAACTTGCCTCCTGGGTTTTCCAGAAGCAGCAAATTAGGGAGTAAAGGAGGAAAATGATTAGAAGCAGGCACACTGACATTAGCAAGAAGTGACAGCTGACAGTTTGTCAGCTAAGGAAGAAGCAAGAAAATTGAAAAGCAGAGCAAACAGTCCCACATAGCTCAATAACCCTGAGGGCTTCCTCACACAGCAGGATGATTGATATTCTTAAGGATGACCTGTAGACCTGCATTTCTTGCTGCGGTCACGTGGTAAGGGCCTCTCCATCCACTTGGCTGTGCAAGCCAGAAAACTCAGCCCCCTCCTCAGCCCCTCCTTCTCTCTTTCCTCCTGCATCTCTTTTCTCCTACATCTAGGTTGGTCGCCCAGTCCTATCAATTCCCTTTTAAATGTATCTTGAGGTTCTGGTGCCTGGCAAAAGGAGTGGATGTCCTGAAATATTAACACATGGTTCCCGGTGCTCTAGTGTGACCTCCTTATTATTGTTTGCAGGAAAATTGCATGAGAGACTTTCACCCAGCCTCCCTGCCTCCCATCACATTGGCTAAGGACAGTATAATCCAGGCAGAGGTAGGGGGACACACACTAATAGTTGTTGAGTGTCATGTGCTCAATAACATATGCTCATCATTCTGTTCAAATAAAAAAATGACACCTCTCGGGCCGGTCGAGTGGCATGTTGGTTAAGAGCTGGCTTGGGATGCCAGAGGGACCCGGTTCGGATCCCACATATGAGGGCCAGTGACACTGCCCTCTACAGCTAAGATGCTGAACAACAGCTCAACCTGGAGCTGGGCTGCCANCCAGCGTGAGGGGCCAGCAGCTGCAGTGAGTGGCCGTCCAGAAGCCGGCGACTGATCTGCCTCACCTGGGAAGAGAGCAATGATGGTGCCAACTTGGGCCAGTGAAGCAACGTCCTCCACAACTAGACTGAAGAACTAAAGGACAGCAACTTGTCTGTTCCCCTTCCCCCAATTCCCCAGTGCTGTTTCCATTCCCTAATTCCCCAATAAACTTCTTAAAAAAAAATCACACCTCTCAACATAGGATCAAAGTTGCTATTTTATTTTTAAAAATAAGACTAAATGTATATATTCAGAGTGAAGTAGAGAAAGTGAGGTGATTAGCTCAATAATTCAGACCCCCAAATACCACTTTCACTTCAACTGCCTAGAGAATTGAGGGAAAACAGAGGCTTAATTCTTTAGTGTGAGTAGAACATGGTTTGGCTTTCCTCTTGTTTCTGTGTCTCACTTTGTTCATCTGTTCACATGCCACCATGAACTTGATTCAACATCAGTCCTGTGGGTTTTGCTTCCACAAATGCACAGTCTCTACGTTGGCTCCCTTTGAATCCTCCCACTCCGATTTACAAATCCTGCTCCGTGGCCCTAGGGCAGGGCTGTTCTGCTGCGCTGGGTGTGCTGGTTTTGCTGGTGAGAAGACACTTAGAGGTGCCTGCTGTTTTAGATTGCTGGAATCATTGAGTTCTCTGTGTAGTCGGTTGTGCTGTCCGTGCTCACATCTGGGGTTATTATTGCCCACTCACTAGATCTGAGTCTGAATACCAGGAGAGCCAGGTACAAAAATGCTGCAAAGAGCTTAAGATCTGCATCTTAAGAAAATCCTTATTATTTTCACTTTACCTTAACTCTGAACTGAATGCAAATGTACTTGGTGTCTTTAATGCAGGCGTTTCTAATAATCAGCATCCTCCTGATTATTAGGCTGATAAAATACCTTCCAATTATGAATCTTAAATAGAGCATTTTGCCTGCTAAAGCATCTTGTCTTTTAGCTCAAAATCCTTTTACTAATGATATTAGTTAACTCCATTTAGGTGCATACTTGTTCTGGTTGTTCTAGGGAGTGGCCTTTATTAATAACTGCCAGTAATTAACAAAATATTGCTATCAACATCCTGTCATCACCTCTGTTGCCTATGCATAGACTGCTGTCCTGGCTTCTCCTTTGTGGTCTGTGTACCATGTAACCCCTCATACTTGCTGAGAACCTCGCTGATCTCGGCAGTGCCATGTCCTTAGATCAACAGTGCTCAGCGTTTGTGTTCTGATGAATCAGTCACCAAGCAGTACCTCAGACGGCCACGCTGCACAGCCCTGAGACAGATGCCCTACAATGTCTCAGAATTTGAGGTGCATGTCATGGAATGTCACAGTGCCATGTGCGAGCACTGCTTCCCCACCAAAGCAAAGCAGAAGGTGGGCACAGTTCCACAGGCAACTTAGCAACCAATAAGAGGAGAGTGTATTCTTAATATCTACTCGCCCACCACCCACTCAGCCTTTCCTTGATTTCCCAGGATAATGCCTATTGAAACGCCAACCTTATTCATTTTATTTTAATCCATCACGTGCTCACATTCTGAGCAGAACACTTCTTTTTTTTCACTCCTTTCAACACTTTGGGCCAATTTTTCTTTTGTATGGAGTGGAAATTGATGCAGATAAAGACAAAATACTTTTGCTTTGAATTGCCAGTAAGTTTTTTTTTCTTTAAGTATGGCTTTTAACCTAACTTGGTCAAATATTTGCATAGACCCAGCTTAAATCGCTCAGACATTTATAATATGACCTGTTTTTGCATGTCTCCAAGCACAATTTTTTGTATCTTTTTCTACCCTCATTTTGCTGAGTTTTCTCTTCTGATCCTTTTATAAACTAGAATCTAGAACACATGTGAGTGATGGCAGAGAAATATGCACTCCACCTCCCCTAGAAAGCCTGGGAACACAAAGAAAATAGTCTCTTTTTATAATTTATTTAAACAGACATTTAAAAAATAACATTTAATTTTTTCTCACTAGACTTCTTGCTATTATCCAAGAGAAGAAAATTAAAATTGTCTGTTATTCTACCTTTCAGAGATAATCACGGTTACCACGTTAGTATTGTATAGGCCATCTAGTCTCTTTAAACAGAGAAAATGTGGTAAAAGCTTTCTGCAAATTTTTAAAGTCAAATTTAATGGTAACATGAAGTCAAGATTTGGTAGCAAATTGAAATAGTTCCAACAGACAAATACTAAATTAATTCAAAATGACCTTATTTCTGAAAAACTGGGGCCAGTTCTGATGGAGCTGTCTGGGAAGATTAGTTAAACTACACAATTCCAAGCTCCTAATTATGGTTTTTATGTTCAGTGTTCTATAATGAAGGTGGAAAAGCTTAATCTCCAAAGAGTAATAAGCTTAGAGGCCTGCAAGGAAACTAGCTTAGTGTAACAGAAGCAGAAATTTGTGTCCTCTAAGAAATGGTCCAACAGGGAATTATTTTTAAGGCTCCTTCCTCCATGTATTACTAAAGCAATTTCTTTCATATTTTTGGTCGATGCGATCCTAAAAAGTAATTGTGATCTCCTATTGAGAAGTGTGTATGTATTACCTTTCTTTGAACAGCTAGAGAATGTCAACTATCCTTTCTTTGTACAATTAAAATAGCAACTTGAAAGTAAGTACACTTGGCCAAGATTTGATAGGAATAGCTAATCCTTTTACATTTTGGGGAGCCAGAGTATTGTACATATTCTCCTAGAACAGGGTAGCTTTTCTAAGGACAGGCTGAGTTTCAGTAGAAGTTCACTGACAAAAGACTTTACCAGATATCTTTTTAGTAGCAATCAGTATCCCAGTATGGAAAAGAATGCTGTTATTTTACATAAATTTTCTATCCCAGGTAATATTTGCACCATTAGTTTATAAAATAATAAGAATAAGAATAAGAATATTGTCCCTCTGGTCTTGTTCCCAAATAATTTCCTCCTTGGGCCAGTATCTATTGGGTTGTTGGAAAAGTCATGACGTATTCTTTCTATGTTTTTCATTGCAAAAATGCGTCATGACTTTTTCAACAACCCAATAAAGATTTTAAGGATTGATTTAGTTTGAGAAGCATGGAGAAACAGCCCATATTTATATAATGAGGAAATTTTCAGCAGTCCATGGGCTGCTTTGAGCTACACAGGTGCCTGACTATTTCACACATTAATAGACATAAACATTACTGCCTCTATGTAACAGCTGCTCTCTTAGGGCTGCCATGTGCTATAGTGAGGCGCCATTCACTGTCCCACAGAACATGAGCACCCCTAGATTTGGTTGGTAACCCAATCAACCAGCCTAGACAGAACATAACCAGAATACAAGTGGATCTCACATGGCTTGGGCTCTGGGCCATGTCATAGTCAATGAAAAAGCAGTCTGAAGGAAAACGAACATCAAAAGCCATTGAAGGGCCAGCTGAGTGGCTCAGTTGGTTAAGAGCGCCGTGAGCTCTGAGCAACAGTGTCACCGGTTCGATTCCCACATGGGCTGATGAGCTGCACCCAAGCTGAGCTGCCGACAGATGGCCGGATGGCGACTGGACTTGGAGCTGAGCTAGCTGCACCCTCCACAACTAAGACTGAAGGACGACAACTTGGGTGTCCCACTTCCCCAATTCCCCAATTAAAAAAAGAAAGCCACTGAAATCTTTACTTAGTCTCACAAGAAAACACTAAATAAAAATATTTTTAGTGCAAAGCAAATTTCCTTTATAAAGCTGCTCTAGATAACTCTAGGTTTTCAAACTCTTTTACACCGCAGCTAGTGAGTTCTACCAAAACCCTGTCTCCTCTCTCTCCTCTTCTTAGGGACCTTCTGCCCACACCCAGACCCAAAGGGCTAGTCTTCTGCCCCAATCTTCACACCCTGCCTCATTACTTTATTCTATGGATCAACTTACCCTCTCTTTCTCCTTTGTCTTTTGTTTTTCAGTTCCCCTGTTAATAAGATTCTGCACAACCAAGTAGAAACTGAAAGCTGACTGAGCAATCAAAAGTCAAGAAACCCAGAAACCTTCCCTTTTGATGGAATTATGTAGGGACAAAAACATCACCTTGTGAAATTACAGACATTAGTGCTTTCAGCGGTTGTTTGAAAAGGCCAACTCTTGCCACCTGTCTCTTTGCTCCAACTACTCTATTCTCCACGGGAAATGCTATATGCCTTTGAAAAAGGCCTCTCATTTATGTTCATCCATCTTCTCTATTCCACCTAATTTACTCAGTAACTATTTTGTGCTAGGCCTTGGGTTACCAAGATGAATAAATCATGTGTTCACATGGTTGTACAAATGGCTGTGAGAATCTGTACTGTGTTCTTTTACCTTTGTACTTGTACATAGAGAACATGCGTACTGTATAAATTTATACAAAACTGTATACATTACTCAGATGAGGGACAGCATCTCAAAGGAGAGGGAACCTCAGTTAGAACATGAAAAACATGTGAGGGAAAGGTGTTCTAGGCAGAAGGAACAGCATTTGCAAAAGTTCTCCTTTATAACATAAGGAAGAAAAGCAAAAAGGGACATGATAATTATTTTCAGATGTTTGGAAGGTACCTAAGTGGAAGGCAGGGTGGCCTTGGTCTGAGTTATTTCAGGGCTGAGAAATGGGATGAATAGGCAGGAATAAAAGCAACCAAATTTACTCAATCTGAAAAAGAACCTTCATTTACATAGAACAATCTGACAATAGTGATCTATCATCTATCTGTCTATCCATCCATCCATCCATCCATATATCTATATATATGTACATCTATATATCTATATCTATCTATCTATCTTTCTATCTATCTATCTATCTATCTATCATCTATCATCTCTCTGTCTATCTCCTCATAACAATCCTCTACTATTACTACCCTCAATTTATAGGTACAGAAACTGAGGCACAGGCACAGAGATGTTAGGTAACATACTTAAGGTGTCACAACCTACCTGGTGGCTCCTGGATTTGAACATAGGTCATCTGGCTCTAACATTTGTGTTCTTACTACTCTTCTATAGTACCAACAGAATAGCACATTTCCTATCATTGAAGGCTTCCAAGGAAACGTTGGGTGCCTCTTCCATAGGAATACCCGAAAAGAGTTTCCTGCATCAAATGGGAGGCTGAGCTGTATCATTTCTAATGCCCTGTCACCTCTGAACCTATGAGGCTGGTAACTCATGTCAAATTGGCTCGTAACTCATAGCTCATAACCACACTTCTCCAAGTTTCCTTCCTATCCTCCTCCATTGAAAAGCCATGGACTTACCATAAAACTCGCCCCGAACTACCTGCATGATTTTCCCTCCACACTCTCTTTCTGTTCTCTCCCAAATCTTCGTCATATAGATCGACTGGGCCTTTATGAAAACGTCTTTCCACATTCCCCTCCTGCCCCTCAGCTTCATTCGTTTGTGTTTTCTCCTTGTACCCTCGCCCACAGCTGCGCCACCGAGGTCCAGGAATTAGTCTGGCAAGGACAGGATGTGCCTCTGAGGGTGCGGAGAGAAGCTGAGAGAGGAAGCGGAGGGATATGGCTGGACATACACGAATTATATGGCCCCTTCCATGGCAGGATCACTTTGTGGGCATTTTACTATTGTCACTAAGAACTCCTGGGGTTTGGAGAGCAGAGCAAGAAGATAGTGGAAGGGAAAAATGCACGTCTGTGTGCCAAGCTTGGCCACTCAGGCCTGGAGAGGTTTTTGCTGAAGGATCTCGCAGACTGGGTTCGCAAAGAGGGAGCCATTTTCCCTGTCTCCACAGAACCAGAAGAGACTTCAGACATCTCGGTCTCTTATGAACAGCTGGTGGCTTCTATATGAATCTACTTATGCATTTTCCTGGCTACAAACACTTCAAGTTCTATTTTTAAGATTAAAGAACATTTCCTAAAATGTTTCTTACAGAAGATTGGCTTCAGATATTTTATCACCAACACGCCATTTTTTTGCGGCACAGGCTAAGTCACATTATAAAAATTACTCCAACCTGAAGCTCGGCCAAGTCAATAATATTGATTGATGAACCCAGGAAGTCAACGGTCTGAATACAATGCTTCAGACCAGACCCGTTGTCCTTTAACCTTGTCATATTTGTGGCTAATGCCCCTTCCCCTGACAGCCCTTCCCCCAAATAATAAATGTCAGAGAAAATGAAAACCGATGGTATTTGCTTCAGTCAGGCACAGCTGTGTTGCGGCCTGGAACCTATGCTGGAATCAGTTGTCACTGGAACTTGGGAGGGTTTGGTTGGTCACTTTTGGGCTCTCCTTTACAAGTGATTCTTGTTCCACTCTGTTCTGTCCCATTTGCTCAGGTGTGCAGCATGACACGCTAAGCAAAAAGACGTGCAGATAGCGGGATGCTTGATTCTGGAAAATAAAAGCCATAGTCAAAGAAAGGTAATTACTGTGATGTAAAGCCCAGGGTTTCTGTTGAATCTGTCATTATGCTCATAAATAATGTGTTCCCTCTAGAAGTCTAGATGCGTCCCCTCCGCTCTGCTGCCACCATCATTAAAGGGCGTAATCAGGTCAGAACTTACTCCCCACCCCATAAAAGGGAGCATAAATCAAAGCCAGAGACGGTGCTACCTAATCAATACATTTTCCTACCACAAAAAATAAAATAGTAAAGCAAAGGTTATATCATAAAATATATTATTTTTCTCCTTCAGGAATAAGAGAGATAAAAGATGTTCAACCAATTCAGAGTGGAAGGCTGGTTATTAGGGGCCTCATGTTCATCCAAGCAGAGGATGGTGGGGGCGAGGGGCAGGTAGCATTAAAGCGCTAGCATGGAGAAAAGAAAGGAGAATAAGGGTACAGAGCCAGACTGCAAAAAAAAAAGAGAAATAGTAAAAGAGCCTGAAATTCTTCTTCAAGAATTCTTTCTTTTCAGCTGAGTGGAGCCAGGGTTTCCTGTGATTATTCAGTCATGGGCTGGCATGGATATTAAGTAGGGCTCTTCTCTAGAAATGGGAGAAACGAAGAAGGGTATTGGGCCATGGCTGGTCCTGTCTTGACAGTGAAATACTTTGACCAGATCCCACTTAGCAGCTCACCCAGCCACAGGACAGACTAGCCTTGGAGATGAAGTTTAGATGTCCTCAATAATCGCCAAAGGACTTTTTAGTGGGCAAAGCACTTTTCCAGGACCCTGCCAGCCCCTAAGTGAGAAAGATTAGTGCCAGATGCTGAAAAGCCAGCTCTGCCTTGGGTTGACATGGCAACACAACCTTAGCTTTCTTCCATTTTCCAAGTTTCTATGCTTGTTTGTGAGAAGAAGCAGACTTTACATAGAGAAGAATGAAAAACTGAGAAAACTTTTATTTTTTTTAAGATTTTATTGGGGAATCGGGAAAGGGGAACAGACAAGTTGCTGTCGTTTTGTTCTTCAGCCTAGTTGTGGAGGATGTTGCTTCACTGGCCCAAGTTGGCACCATCATTGCACTCTTCCTGGGCAAGGCAGATTGGTTGCTGGCCACTGGATGGCTGCTTACAGCGGCTCTTGGCAGCTCATGCTGGCTGCCAGCCACTCACAGTAGCCCACTGCAGCTTCACTGCTGCCTACACTATTGCCAGTGACTCACGGCAGCCCAGCTCCAGGTCAAGCTGTTGTTCATCATCTTAGCTGTAGAGGGCACAGCGTCACTGGCCCTCATGTGGGATCCAAATCGGCAGCACTGCTGGTCAGAGCTGGTGTCCCAAGCCGACTCCTAACCAACGTGCCACTCTGCTGGCCCAAGAAAACTTTTTTTCAGGTATAATGAAAGCAGAGTCAAAGCTTAGAAGAGAGGTAAGCCAAAATGGGCCAAAGAACAGGAGATCTACACAAAACTCAGGGCATAGTAAGACCACTTCAAGAAGACAGTAAGAGATATAAACATTGATGGAAAGGATGTTAGCCACTGAAAACTGAAGGAAAGTACAATCATGGATGGAAATCAGCATGGGTTATAACTAGTCCTGATATTCTGTAATTGATAATTTGGAATCATAAATCATGGGCCAAACTAACAGCCCAAATTCTTTTTTTTTTTTAAGATTTTTATTGGGGAATTGGGGATAAGAACAGCGCTGGGGAATTGGGGGAAGGGGAACAGACAAGTTGCTGTTGTTTTGTTCTTCAGTCTAATTGTGGAGGACGTTGCTTCACTGGCCCAAGTTGGCACCATCATTGCGCTCTTCCCGGGGAGGCAGATCAGTCGCCGGCTTCTGGACGGCCGCTCACTGCGGCTGCTGGCTGCTCACGCTGGCTGCTTGGCCGCTCACACTGGCTGCTTGGCCGCTCACACTGGCTGCTTGGCCGCTCACACTGGCTGCTGGCCACATACGGTAGCCCATGGCAACCCACTGCAGCAGGGGCTGCAGCCTATGCCGTTTCCGGCGACTCATGGCAGCCCAGCTCCAGGTTGAGATGTCGTTCAGCATCTTAGCTGTGGAGGGCAGCGTCACTGGCCCTCATATGTGGGATCCAAACTGGGTCCCTCTGGCATCCCAAGCCAGCTCTTAACCAACGCACCACTTGGCCGGCCCACAGCCCAAATTCTTAACATCCATACCATCGTTGGGTTTTCATGGGTGTGCAGAACTCATGTTACAAGCCATCCAACCACAAACCCCATCTGTGTTTCATTTCCTGCCTGATAAGGGACATCTTCACCTACCAACTTCCCATATTATAGTAATAAAGGCTGTTGCTCATGTTTTTCCCTTACTCCTTCTGCTGCCTGACCAACCCTGGTGCATCCCCATGGGCCTTGCATGGCGTGGCGTGTTCCCTTCTCTTGGGAACAGTGAGTTATATACTCTTTGTTCAAAGGCATTTGTCCCTATGTCTGTCATTGTACCATATCTGATTAAAACGAATCCCGTGTCCATTTAAAAACAGCTACACATCATTGTAGATCCTCAGAGCCTATGTGATTTTGATGTCAGAGTTCAGAAGCCAGCTAATGATGTCAACAGTCAACCTTGTCTGACTTGCAGACAATGAGTGCTTCATACGACTCAACTCATTTCATGATCATCTCAGCTCTATGAAATAGGTGCTATCATCACTCCCATTTTATACATGAGTAAAGACTCAGAAAAGGTGAGCAAAGAGCCCAGGATGACTCAGATGGTGGGCAACAGAGCTCAGAAGAGGTCTGGCTCCAGTGGCTGGGGGTTTAATGCTATGTTTAGATTATACTTATTCTTACCTCACACTCACTTGCTACATCTTTAGTTATTTCTCATTGTGACTGTCACATAGTCTTGAGCATCGACAAACATTTGGTGAGGGCCAAAGGCATGCATTGCAATACTCTAAGCACCAAGAGTGCCTGACAATGAGAAAACTGAGCCCTATGTTTAGGGAATATAATGAAAATATAACAGCTAAAGATAGCTTCCACTAAGAACCAGTTGATAGACAATAGTTGTTCTAAAAGATAAGAGGGAAAAGAATCACAGGCTTTGGGATAGCTGGAAAGTGTGCGTGTGCGTGTGCGTGTGCGTGTGTGTGTGTGTGTGTGTGTGTGTGTGTGTGTGTGTGGTTAACTTGCACCTTAAAGGAAAGAGAAGGCTCAGAAAATGGAGAGCTGAGGTGAAGGTATGGAGGTGAGGAAAGGCAATGTAGAAAGACTGCACATGGCGTGTTTACAGTTTGGCTGTAGTGCTCCTTCTCTCTTTTGGAATGAGTGGTTAGGTTAAAATTGACGAGATTGATGCAAGATGATGAAGGGTCTTACATGGCAATGCTAAGGAACCTAGTATGTTGTAGAACCTATAAGTAGACAGAGGAGGGAAGTACTCCAAGAAAGTCAGTGTGGGTGGGAGGGTGCAGGACCAGGAAGTGGGAGGCCCAGATGAGAGAACTGTAGAGTTCACTGAAGTGGTGAAGGGCTGAAGAAAGAAACAGGGGGCAATGGAGAAGATGAAGACAGGCTGGAGCGACACAGCCTTTTGTTCCCGGGGTGGGGTGGGGAGTGGTCTTGGAGTCCAAAGTCCAAGAATGGACAGAAAATTATCTGTAGTTAGGATTACTAGTGTTAGAGGAAACAACATAAAAACAATAATGAAAGTTCTTGTTCTCCTTCTCTGTTCCAAGTCCTATCAGAGGCATTTTAAAATCTGCCAGATAGTGAGTTTCTGATGACCTACATTACTAACACTATGTGCTAATGTTATGTTTGTCAGTAAAGCTTTTGCTTTAAGCAATTTTATTTTTATTTTTATGTTTTATTAGAGAAATAAAAAGTTATTGAAGAAAATAGAAAATGCTGGTATTAGAAAGGAATATTCTAAATAATATGTAATTATACCAGCTGGCGATAATGACCATAATTTTTTTTGTATTAGCTAAACTTCTAGACATTATGTATGAGTATGTTTACACACAAACACACACACATACACACATGTGTGTATATAATATACTTATATCGTAAGTGTATTTATATATGTGTACTTACATAAGTACATACACTTAAGTTCCCAAACTTTCCACTGTGCACTTACACTGTGGAAAGTTCACGAACTTAATTGTCAGACCTTTCATATGTATGTGCACTTATATGTACATTCATATTTGTATTATATACTATTATATATAATTCCTCACCATCATACCATTACTATATTTCTATGCCAACAATCCTATATATACATATATAAAAATGTTTTTGAATTAACAGTTATATGAGTATACCATGATTTGTTTGGATATTCTACTTGCTTTCTTTTTTTAAGTATTATGAGCAATGTAGCAATGAACATTTTGGACATATTTCTGAGTACATGTCTGACTATTCAGGTAATTTCCCAAAATAGATGAAAAATTATTTCTCAGACTCTTTTTCCTTTGCTGTTTTCAATACTTCCTCTTCATCTCTACACATCTGTTGACCATAATTTTCTCTTTGGCCAATTTTCTTCAAAATTATCTCACTTGAAAAATGACTATACAAATCTTTCTTGCAGAAGACTTCCAAATGATTTCTGTAGCTACTCTGCTCTTAAGGGGGGATCATTCTGTCCCCTTCCGCTTCCCCCCACCCCCCACCTGCAAATGCAGGCTGTGCACAGTCACAGTCACTTCTCTCCAAAAGGCACCGATTGGACAGATGGGATAGAGGAACTTCACAGGGGAGAAACCTGACAAATGACCTTCTCCGGGTGATCACGGTCATTAATCATGTTGAGAGTATGTTCCCTTGATAAGATGTGATGAAAATGGCACTTACCTCTGTGGTCTTCCTCCAATAACCCATAACCCCAGTCTTATCACCAGAAAAACATTAGACAAATTCCAATAATGAGCCATTTTACAAAACACCTGACCACTAGTAAAGATAGTCTATTTAATAAATGGTACTGGGGAAACTGGAGTGATACGTGCAAAAAAATGAAAATGGACCACCTACTTACACAGTATATGAGAACAAATTCAAAATGGATTAAACACTTACATGTAAGACCTGAAACCATAAAACTCCTAGAAGAAAACATAGGGAGTAAATTTGCAGATATTACTCTCAGTAATATTTTTACTGCTATATCCCCTTGAGCAAGGGAAATAAAAGAAAAAGTAAACATATGGGATTACAATAAACTTAAAAGTGTTTTCACAGCAAAGGATATCATCAATAAAACAAAAAGGCAGCCTACTGAATGGGAGAAGATATTTGCCATGATATCTTTGATAAGGTGTTAATATCCAAAATTTATAAAACACTCATTCAACTCAACACCAAAAAACCAAACAAGCCAATTAAAAAATAGACAGAGGAGGCCGACCTAGTGGCTCAGTTGGTTAAGAGCTCGCTCAAGAGTGCGAGCTCTGAGCAACAGGGTCGTCAGTTCTGTTCCCGGCCCGAGCTGAGCTGCCCCTGAGTTGCCAGCAGGTGGCAGGATGGCTCAGTTAAAAAAAAACTGCGCAGAGGATATGAACAGGCATTTCTCTAAAGAGGACATACAGATGGGCAACAGGCATATGAAAAAATGTTCAACATCACTAATCATTAGAGAAATGCAAATAAAAACCACAATGAGAAACCACCTCACTCCGGTCAGAATGGCTATCATCAATAAATAAACAAACAACAAGTGATAGCGAGGCTGTGGAGAAAAGGGAACCCTGGTGCACTGTTGGTGGAACTGCAGATTGGTGCAGCCATTATGGAAATCAGTATCTAAAAAAAAAAAAATGGAAATGGAACTACCGTATGACCTAGCAATTCCACTCTTGGGTATCTATCCAGAGAAACCCAAGACACTAATTCAAAAAAACATATGCACCCCTATGTTTATTGCAGCGCAATTTACAATAGCCAAGACTTGGAAACAACTGAAATGCCCATCGGTAGGTGACTGGATTAAGCAACTGTGGTACATTTATAAATGGAGTATTACTCAGCTGTAAAGAAGAATGAAATCGTACCATTTGCAACGATATGGATGGACCTAGAGACTATTATGTTAAGTGAAATAAGTCAGTCGGAGAAAGACAAATACCATATGATTTCACTTATATGTGGAATCTAAAAA
>NW_017731928.1:715526-734172 GCF_001890085.2 Hipposideros armiger | reverse complement strand
TCACAGGATGTGAAGTATAGTGTGGGAGTGGAGTCAATCGAATTGTAATAGATATGTATGGTATCCGGGTGGGGGTTGGGGCGGCAGATTGGGGGAGGAGGGTTGTCACTTTGAGGGGTAAAAAGTATAACTATTGCACTGTGTTGTACACCTGAAACTAATTTTTTTTTAAAAAAAGCTAAAAATAAAACAAAAAACAAAACACCTGACCACTACTCTTCTAATTTGTCATAAGAATCAAGGAAAATCTCAGAAACTGTCATAGCCAAGAGGAACCTAAGGAGACATGACAACTAAATATACTGTGGTATCCTGGGATATTAAGTAAAACTAAGACAATCTGAATAAAGTACAGGCAGTAGAAAAAAAAGAAAAAGAGGCATTAGGTAAAATCTAAGGCAATGTGAAAAAAGTATGGACTTTAGTTAATAATAACCTATCAATACTGGTTCACTAACTGTAGCAAATGTACTGTACTAATATCAGATGTTAATAATAAGGAAACTTGGAACCTGGTATATCTGAACCTTCTGTACTATCTGCTCAATTTATCTGCAAACCTAAAGCTGTTCTAAAAATACAGTCTATTAAAAACGAGTGTAAGAGTGCCCTATACATGGTTGGAGACCACTGTCATCTCCTCAGAGCTGTCTGAAGCCCTACATGTGGCAGTGTGGGCAGGACTTCAGGCCACTCTGAGACCTCCCCCCGGCCATCGCTGACTTGCGGGGTGGGAGGAAGAATGGTGTACAGCGTGCTGGGAGCAGCACCTGCCGCAGAGGCAGAGCTCAATCAAGAGGAGCCATCATTATTTCCTCTTTCTTTCTTCACTACAGGCATGACCCTTTACTGAGTCCACATTTCTGTAAGGTTAAAGCTATGTGTTTTACTTCTGAGATACTAAGAAAGAACTGTAGAAGATTCTCCTCCACAACCACCACCCTAATCAACTGCCACTTATTCTTGATTTCAAAATGAGCAGAACCACAAATCATCTTCCTTCTATAGCCCTTCCTGAAATTTCAACCCTGCCTGTAGATGTCTATTCATGCTAGAAATGCCAGTCTTTCTTTCCTTCCAGTTACACCAATGATGAAAGGAAGAATTTTTTTTTTTAAAGAGTGGAGCACCACCACCAGGACCACCACTAATAATCACCAAAAGCGACCACAGCTCCACCAGCTTTCTCAGCATTGATGTAACCTGCCCTCTCATAAGCTGAAGACTCCAGGGGGTGGAACGGCCATTTGAAGGGCTAACTCTGCTGGAGAGAAACTTGGATCCAGGGACTGTGAGAGTAGAGGGCCACCATTTATTCACACTCTCCAATAAGAGCAGACAACAGCAACAATTCTGTTACCAGTACTAATTGGCATATTGTAAAATACACCAATAACTTAAAGTTTCATGTTTGCTGGTGACTCAGTTTGTAAAAATGTGAATTATTTGGACTTTAAAAAAAATAGCTAAGAATTACTGAGCACTTACTTTATGCCTGTCTGTATCAAGCACTAAATATTTATTAACTCATTTAATCATCACACAACTCTATGAGGTAGTTGCTATTATTGTTCCCATTTTACAGATGAGGACATTGAGAAGGTGAGTGGTTAAGTAACTTACACAAAGTCACACAGGAGGGAGAATTCCCATCATGACAGTTTGATTCCAGAACCCATACTCTTAATCTCTATTGCAATATAACACACATGTAACCTTGCATACATATATATGTACATATACACACATAAGTATATAGATGCACATATGTTTGTGTCACACAAACATTCTAAAATGTACAAACTGTTAAATTTTTCATAATAACAAGTTCTGTTTCAACTGGAGCTCAAAATAAAAGAGCATTGACTTGTTAAAGGTTCAGAACAACATTTGTAGATGATACTGTATACAGATGATTGGTATTTGAAGATGAACTCTTAAGTAGATGTAAGTTTCATATCAGTTTTAGCAGATAGGAGCTTTTGAAGGTATGTAAATGTTAGAAGAAAGAAGCTCTCCCTTAGGAAAACCATTAGGAGAGATGCAGTATTTAAATACAATAGGAAGCTGAAGCCCCGTTGGAGTTGGAGGGAAGTGGATTTCTCTAATGAGCGCTATTTCCAATTCTCCTAAGAAAAATAGTAAAGGCTGGATTGATTTTCCTTTGGAGCGACTGAGCAGGCATTTCTAAACCCCACCCACAGGTAGCTGACCTCTGACTCGGTATTTCGAGTCTGTAGGTCACAGGCCTGTCATTGCCATGAGTGTGTATGTAACCCCAGACAAGAATGCTGCTGGCACTTTGAAAAATTATTTTTTAAATGATATATAATTTTAAATAACTTTAAGGTCCAGCAGAATCGTTTGAAGTTATTTCTGCACCAGTGTCATCTACATGGGGAAAGGCCCCATTCGCAGTGGCCAAAAGAACCTTGTGTGGAAACGTTTTTCAGCAAGAACAGGGGTGAGAGCTGCAGTGCTGTGGTCCTGGAGAAGGCCTATTGACTAGCAGATATGAGAGAAATTAGAAGCTGTCAAAGGTAAACAGAGCCCATGAGCAGTATATGCTGTAGTGGTCCACACGGTGGCTGAACTCCCCTGGGGTGTGTATCACAAAATGGCAGGTTTTCCCTATGTAATTAGGGGTACTGCTTCTGTTCATGTTACCATAGTGATACCAACATGATTAAAAGGGAGTTCTCTCAAGTATTGTGTGTTCCATGTCTGTGTATTTCTCTGTGTGCGTACATTAGGGATGACACACACACACGCCCACACGAGCCAAATTCAATTACTGATTTTTTTGTTGGATAGAAATTTGAACTTAGTATTGACTTATTTTGACTCTTACTTCTCATAAGTGGGTCATCAGTTGGAGGTAGGAAGACTTTCTGTTACACAGAAATTTTCACTGTAACTATGGGCCTCCCTGAGGCAAAATTTTCCCTTCTCAAAATGTGGTGAAATGTAGGGTGGAGGGAGGTGCCAGGTAAATGTAAATATGAGGACTATTTTTTAATTTTTTAAATTTTTTTAATTTTTTATTGTTAGTTTCAGGTGTACAAAATAATGCAATAGTTATCCTTTTCACCCTTCACACAGAAACAACCCTTCTCC
This sequence comes from Hipposideros armiger, assembly GCF_001890085.2. NCBI lineage: Eukaryota > Metazoa > Chordata > Mammalia > Chiroptera > Hipposideridae > Hipposideros > Hipposideros armiger. Next base: position 731,055 of record NW_017731928.1, on the reverse strand, counting down.
CCCATCTACTGCTCCCACCCCCGATATCATGCTTGTCTATTACAATTCCATTGACTCCATTCCCACACTCTACTCCACGTCTCGTGACTATATGTATATGTAATTATAGTTGACATACAATATTATTCAATATCAGCTTCAGAAATACTGTGCGGTGGTCAGGCCTCTACACCGACTATGAAGTGGTCTCCCTAACAAGACCTGAGTCCATCTGGCCCCCTAAAAAATATTTATAACATTATTGATTATATTCCCCAGACTGTCTTTTCTACCCCTGAGGCCATATTGTAGTTAGCAGTTTGCATCGTCTCATCCCTTCCCCTTCACCTTCATCCCCACCCCCTCCCAACTAGCAACCCTCAGTTTTTCCTCTGTGTCTCTGAGACTATTTCTGTTTACATTTCTCATTTATTCAGTTTTTTTAAATCCACATATAAGTGAGATCATATGGTATTTCTCTGACTGACTTATTTCACCTAGCATAATGTTCCCTAGGTCCATCCATATCATTGCGAATGGAATGATTTCCTTCTTCTTTATAGCTGAGTAATACTCCATTGTGTAAATGTACCATAGTTTCTTAATCCAGTCATCTACCGATGAGCATTTTGGTTGTTTCCAAGTCTTGGCTATTGTGAATAGTGCTGCAATGAACATAGGGGTGCATATACTTTTTTGAATTAATGTCTTGGGTTTTTCTGGATAAATACCTAAGAGTGGAAATGCTAGGTCATAAGGTAGTCCCATTTCCAGTTTTTTGAGATACCGCCATACTGATTTCCATAGTGGCTACACCAATCTGCAGTCCCACCAGCAGTGCACCAGGATTCTCTTTTCCCCACAACCTTGCCAGCATTTGTTGTTTGTTGACTTAAGGACTATCTTAACATGGTTTCTTTACTTTCTTTCTTTCTTCCTTTTAGTTTTTTTTTCTTCTTTTTACTTGGTAAAGTCCATTGGAACTTGGGCAAGTCAGGGGCAGCTTTCATTGTGTGTATCGGTGTAATGAACTCCTGAAAGGAGATTATTGTAAAGAGGTAAATGAAATTAATCCCCTCTTATTTTCTATTTTGGTTAATGGAATCACCTGGTTGCCCAAGTGGAAATCCTCAGTTATCTCTGCCTTTTCTCTTGGTCCTGAGCATCACCAGTCACCCAGATGCTCAAATAAGCCTCAGTTATCCTTGCATCCTGCCTTTATCTTTCCACCAACATTCAGTTGGGCTCTAAATTCAGTTTCTTTTTGTAGCCTCTTAAATCAAACTTCTTCTCCACATCCTTACAGGCATAGCATTAATACAAGCCCTCATCAACTTTTTACTAGGATCATTGCAGTAGACTCGTAATGAGCTTGCCCTCACCCTGTTGGTCCCTAAGCAATCACTCTCATTGCCACCAGAAAGATCATTCTAAAACAGACACAGCCTTGTCACTACTTTACTCAACATCTTTGGCAGAGCATTCAAGGTCCTTCACAATCACATTCCCAGGCTTTTCTCCAGTTAAAGTCAACAGTCCAGCTGAGGTCAATGTGCCCCTTGAGACTTAACCAAAATTTAGGTTCAGACCCTATCCTAGGTTCTGAGGAAAGTTTACCATTCTCCTCAAGATTTTTCCTAATTACTAGGTTTCATATTCTTTTGGTCTAGACTCACTGAAGTTGATGTGAGATTATTGTATTATATTGAGAGTTTATTATATAGGATAGACTATGTTTTACATACATTATTTAACACTCACGACAGCTCAGTGAGGTTGCAATAGGTATTCATTCTGTTTTATGGATAAGGAAACTGAGGCTAAGGAAGATACATGCCCAAAGGTACTCGGACAGTAAGTGCAAAGGAAGTGGGCAGTCAGGCCTCTCGGACTCTCCCACTACTCTGCACTACCACACTTCCTCTTTCTTCACTTTTTGATCATTCATTCATTCATTCATTCATCTATGAAGGAGTGCCTCTGTGTATCAGGTGCTATGAATGGGGCAGATATTGGGAAGAATAAGAAATGATTCCTGCTCCTAAAAGGAAACAGAAGCATTTAGCAGATCATTACAGCCTCTTAAGAGCAAAAGGTGGCCCCAATGCAAAGTGCTCCGAGCCGCCACGGCCCAGCTCGAGAGCCCAAAGCTCCTCACTGCTCTTCACCTGGCATCCAAGACCCTCCATAACTTGCCCTCTTTCACCACCTTCATCCACCCTTCTCTTCCAATACGCCAGCCTCTGTCCTCTACCCTAGAGGACAGGTTGGCTTTCTCTGCAAGTATGCCAGATCATTCCCATCCCTGGTGCTTCCATGCCTAGAATACTTCCTGTCTCTCTCACACCAGTTGATTCTTCAGTACCCATCTCAATCCCACCGCCTCAAAGAAGCTCTCCCAGATGAACCCTGGTGAAAATGATCTCTTCTGTTCACATATTATATAACGCATTGTTTTAATCACTTTCGCCCTCTGTTACTTCCTGTCTGACCCCCAATCCATTGCTTTATTACCTGGCCTTTTTGTTGTCCTTGGGATCCTTGAAAAACTTCACCCCTTTTCAGCAGCATAGTAGCTTAGCACAGCACTTAGCTGCTTAGGCTGCTCAGCTGAGCAAGCCGAGGTTTCAACCTTGATATCCCTGTTTGTTAGCTGTGTGTCTTTGGACATTTATATAACTTCTTCCCAAAGCCTCAGTTTTTTTATCTGTAAAATGATGATAGTAATAGGTTCTACCTCACAGAGTTGTCATGTGATTAAAGTATGGAACACTATAGAAAAAGCCAAGAAACACACAGCCAGCACAGAAAAAGACTGTCATGTTATTAGTTGATATTCACTAGGTGTATGCTTTAGATGAAGCCATTAAAAATAAAATCTGGTAACATCACTATCTGGAGAGAGAAAACTGCATACAAACGAAGGAAAACATGTGAGCATCACATATATGAGCAAAACCCCATACTTGAGATTTATAATCATTTGATGAGATGAGCTATGCACACACTGCAGATGTTGCTGGATCACCTTGCTGGAACCAGACCTGCTTTTCACGGATTTTGAGAAGTCCAATGCTGTCCCCAACATTTCTCTGAATTCCGGAGTGATTCACCCTGGCCCTGAGCTCTTGATTCTGCTGAATTCATCCTCTCTTGTCTTAGTTCTCACACATTGTCAGTTCTTTCTTTTTAATTTCCATTAAATGAATCTCTCACACAACTGGAGCATTTTTACAGAAAGTGAAGAGACGACGTATGCGGGGAGTTATATTGCAGAAATTCAAACTGCTAAAAATTTAACACTAGAAAATCTTATTCCGAGAAGACCCATGGTCATTAACATGGCTTGAGTTGCAGCCTTCCTCCTACTCACCTGTCTTACTTCTTCCTACCACCACTCCCACTGTTATAGGAAATTCTTTCTAATACACGAATGTTTAGCCAAGTGCTATCTTTACTTCTGTAAAATTTAGTCATTAGGGCCTTTTCCTTTTCCTTGGAAACTCTTCAAGGTAGTTTTCCAAACAGAGCCAGTTATCTTCCTAAGAGTAACTCTGGTTGCCAGCTACTAATCCAGTTTTTAAACCCACTGCATCTGATATTAAAGTTATCCATCCCAATCAGAACACTGGCACCTCCGCCACTATCTGGGCACATGCCTATAGAAGGAGGGGACAATCAAGATGATTGCTGCTGCGTATGAAACCGTATGTGACAACTGCATGGCCGAAAGATGTAAAAATGATTAAATATGCCCAAAAGCAATTAGGGAGCATAGCTCTACTTCAGGTATACGAACATGAAGATACACAACTCTTCACAGTAAGTCAGAACACAAGCCCAAGATTTAAACTTTTGGCTAGTGTGCTCAAGAGGAATGTATTATTATCTAGCCCTCAAGAGGAAAGATGAAAAATGAACTGCTAAGTTATCAATTACATTATCTCAGCAACTATATCACTGTGTCACACGGTTGCTTAGGAAGAGGGAGTGGCTGAGAGTGTGATTCTAGCTGAGTCTCCCCTGAGGACGCAACAAGCTCATGGTGGGACTGCGGTCATCTGAAGGCTCAACTGGGGCTGGAACACCTGCTTCTGAGGCAGCTCCCCCACAGTGGCTATTGACAGTGGGTCTGAGCTCCCTGCAGGTAGGAGCTTCTCACCACATAGGCCCCTCCACTGGACTGTTTGCATGTCCTTAGAACAAGGCTATTGGCTTTCCTAAGACTGAGTGATTGGGGAGGGTGGGGTGTGAGGGACAGAGAGAGAGAGAAAGAGAGACTACAACTTTTTTTACTTAGTTTCAGAAGTCTCACATGTCACTTCTGCCATTTTTTGCTAGTTAGAAATGAGTTACTAAGTCCAATCCACACTCAAGGGAATGGAAATTAGGCTGCACTTTTAAAAGCAAATGACAGAGATTGTGGGCATGTTGAAAACTACGGTGAGAACACCTTTAATCTCATAGAACCACCTATAGGTGACCGGGTGACAACTGAAACAAATATTGCAAAATTTAGGGAGCACTCATTGTCTTCTCTCTCTCACAGTCCTTAGGGAATCCTGTCCCCGTTCTACAGGGAAACTCTGACAGAGATGGATAGCAGACAGGATGGAGAGGAAGAATGTGAATGTGGGGCATGCCAATTTTTAATATTCTATGCCATCCAGAATCATGTCAGAAGCAGAGTGAGATTAATTGGGGAATTAAATTTCCTCTTTTCTTGTTCTACTCTTTTCCCTCCCAAATTCTTCTCCTTAGCCACAGAGGTTATCATACGACACGCAGGGTTTTTTTCCTTCATTATTCTTTGCACTAAAGACCCATTAAGCGGCATCGATGCTTCCAGGGATCAAACAATCCATCATTTCTTTCCCTGAAACTGGGCCAGAGTGATCACACATTTTGCTCTGCTTTATAAAGGCTATGGCTGGGGAGCTAGCACACATATGATAAAAATACTTTCCAATTGATACGCAGCTATTATTGGAGCTGGTATTTACTTAAGTGGTTTGTGTCACCATGTTGCATTTACTGTATTGTGTCAAAGAAAGAATGTTTAGCTCCGTAAACAGATCTGTTTATTTATTTATTTTTGATGCTGGTAAGCTGCTCTGATTCACATCTGCAATTTACAGTCATTGTTTCCTCTTCCTAGAAAAGTTCCCTCCCCCCGTTTTAATTTTTTTAATTATAGTTTTCATTTAAAGCAAAGCATTCTGATTTTAAACAAAGCCCCACATTTGGAACTCTTTGTATGTTAAAAAAATGATCTGGCATAATAGATTAATTCATAGGTTTGCCAAAGACCTTTACTGGAATATTTAACGCAACAAGGTCTCAAATTAGATGCAGCTGCCCTGAGACAGAAGCAATGACTGCTGCACTGAATTTGGCCATAATGTCACTGTGAACAAAGACCTAAATGACTGGTAGAGTTAGGAAGGTAATGCTGATCTTCCTATATGAACTCCTTCATCAGGTTTCCTCTCTTACCTCCAACTACTTCAGTTAATACCATTTTAAAATGGAGTTAGATGGTGACTTGCTAAGCCAAAGGATCATCATGTTGTCCCAGGTGTGACATCCCATTTATGGTAATAAAGGACCGACCCCATAAAAATAGCTCCAGCTGTGCAGCACATTAAAAGAAAGACAAAAATAAAACCCCAAGCTGAGAGCACAAAAGGACTGGCAGTATCTGTCTCCACACCCCGTCGATGATGGTGGCTCCTGAGACAAACATCCAGAAGGGAAGTGCGGGCAGCTGGGGCTTCTGGGGGTAACTGGGGTGCCCAAGGAGGGCCGCCATCTGCCAAAGGTAACGGGCTTCAAACAGCACCCAGCACGATCTCTGGTGCAGGATGGAAGCTCATTATGTATTTTGCAAGTGAAATAACTTAAATGAATTTGGGAGGAATTAGGGCACTTTTGGGCTAGGTCCTGAAAGAAGGATACCTTACTTCCAAGGTAAAAATTAGGAATCTTGAAGAAATCTCAATTATTCCAGGAACTGGAGGAATATGTTATTACTATAAGAATAATAACAACATTTTAGAATTCTATAGAATTCCCCCACTCCTCATCAGATGTAAACCTTTAAAAATGATTATTATTTAAGGTTATAAATCCTCTACAGGGTCCTTAGAGAGAATGTCAAAAATGCATTTTAAAAAATCAGCCATAATTCTTTTACCTAGAAATAGAGATTATAAACATTTTGGCTTATTTTTCCTCAGTAATTTTTTTTTAAAGATTTTTATTGGGGAATTGGGGGGATCGAACAGTGCTGGGAAATTGGGGGAAGGGGAACAGACAAGTTGCTGCCGTTTTGTTCTTCAGTCTAGTTGTGGAGGATGTTGCTTCACTGGCCCAAGTTGGCACCATCATTGCGCTCTTCTCTGGCGAGGCAGATCAGTCGCCGGCTTCTGGACAGCCGCTCACTGCGGCTGCTGGCCGCTCACGCTGGCTGCTGGCTACACACGGTAGCCCATGGCAACCCACTGCCACAGGGGCTGCAGCCTAAGCTGTCGCCAGCGACTCACAGCAGCCCAGCTCCAGATTGAGCTGTTGTTCAGCATCTTAGCTGTAGAGGGCAGTGTCACTGGCCCTCACATGTGGGATCCAAACCGGGCCCTCTGGCGTCCCAAGCCAGTTCTTAACCACTCGGCCGGCCATCCTCAGTAATTTTTGAAGCACACTGTTACATAGTTAGGATAATATTACAAGTAGACCCTTACACATTGCTTTTCAGAATTTAATAAAAAAATTATTCTGACTAAAAAGTGAATACATGTTCATTGTTGAAAATCTGGAAAAAAACTAGGAAAGTGTAAAGCAAGAAATAAAACCATCATTAGTAATGCTGTCTCCTCACATAGGCACTGGTAATATTTTGGTGTCCTTCTTTCCCAGGATTTTTTTTTTCCTGCTTCTTAACAAACCTATAGATTCACTTGAGAAAGTCGGGGTCATTCGTTAAGTGCCCAATTACCACTTAACCAAGAATCAAGTTAAAGACCCCTACAACAGTCAGGTAGTTTAATAAAAATTAAGTGGATTTCTTTTTCCAGTTGACATTTTTTATTGTGATCCTTGGGCCTGGAGGGGAAGTACAGTATTATCGGAACATAGATGCCTCTTGAATTGCAACCTACCTGCTCCTCCCAAGTTGGAGCCTTTGTGTTCCTGCTATTTGAAGAGGTGTGCACCAAGTAGAGGAAAATGGGAGACAAGAGACAAGATGGTGTGAATGAACATTTGGGGGCTAAGACTAAGAGGCAGCTTGAGATACAGTGAGAGCTTCAATCATCAACTCTCATTCAAAATGCCTGCTACCAAAAAATTCTATTTAGCTCATGAAATTTATATTGAACAACAACAAAATCACACTAACCAATGGCCTCTATTTTCCTCCCAAGGGAATCCCTGCTTTTCTCTAAGCTAGGATAATAGAGATTATTGCCAAGAGGAATCAAACTCAAAGGTCTCACAAAAGCAGACATAGAAACCAAGCAATAATTATTCTGGATCTTATAGTTCACTGAGTTTTATTAAGCTAGTTTCCAGGAGGAGTTGTGGCATAGAATAATCAGGGGTGCAGCTCTGCTCCATATTATACGTGATCATAGTAGGTCAGTTACTCTTCCTGAGTTCTGGATTTATCATCTAAAACCAGGGTGAATTATGCTTTCTCCGCATAGGCAATGAGAGGCTCAAATTGGCTGACAATGGGAAAGGGCCTTGTACATACAAAGGAGTCAATGCTTGTGCCTTTCTAGTTTTAAATTCACAGACTGCCTCTCACAGAGCGGCATGCAGGGTGAGGGGGACTGGTCATGGGCATCTCTGCCACTGTGGGTTAATTTTCACAGGGAGGGAAACTATATTCTTTTTGCTTATTGCAGGCCTGCAGGATTAGAGACAAGTTAAAAAGTCAGACAATACATAAGTATAGGAAATAAATAGTGAAGGTACCCTCACCCCTCATTGCATGCATTTCCATAAAAGTAACCACTGTGACCAGTTGTGCAAATATTCCTCCAGAACTCTTTCTATTTACCTCATGTATGTAAATACACACACCTGTGTTTTCACAATATATGCTCAGTATTGTGGCAGATTCCCTGAGTTAGTACACCATGGTGCAGCTCATTTTTTAGAACAGCTGAAATAGCTTTCCATAAGTTGGAGGAACAGTAATGTAAGTGACCAGCCTGAGAAGAGAACGAGGTGCCAGCACCGATTCTTCACATTCTTTCGGACCAACGATGAGCAAATAAATACACTCAGCTCTTGAAAAACTCAATCACTTCATGCGTAAAATGGGAAAAAGAATACCAGCCCCATGGCATTATGCTAAAGATCCAATGAGTTCATATACATCAAAGCATTTCACAAACTGTAAAGCAAAACAAGCCGTTGCCTTTTACTAGTCCTGTATGGGATGGGATAGAGAAAGACCACAGCTGATGCCAAAACAGGCACAGTGATGAAAAAGTCATGACAGCTTGTTTTATACCAAAGCTGACTGCCTCAGCATTTCAATTTTAGTCAGCTCTGCATTGACATAACCCGAAGGATTTGTTCTCCTGTTTTTTAGGGTGGTCCATTGTTCACGTAGGCAGAAACCACAAGGTGCAGAGGGCTCTTCTTTACTAATCAAAAGGGAATGGCCAGAGGATATTTTCCTGTCTGCCTTATGAAGATAAAGCAGAATTAAAGCTGGGGTCTTTTTCAGTGCCCTTCAGAGAGGAGAGCTGACAATGGGTCTGGATTACTTAACGAGTGGTTAATGCCAGTGAGAGGTGGGAAGATAAGTCTGAATGAACGGTCACCCATAGGCCAGATTAATAAGGGCCCTTTCCGTTCTCTCTCTCTCTCTCTCTCTCTCTCTCTCTCTCTCTCTCTCTCTCTCTCATGCTATACTATGGAATCCCACTTCTTATTAAGTCAAGGCTATTCCATCCCCTTGACAACAAGATAGATTTGACTTCACCCTCAGCATGGCCTGCAGCACTCCTCTAGTTCACTGGCTTATTTGCACATGGCGTCAGCCAAGGTTTCCTTCAACTTTATTCTTTAATTTGACATTAAAAAAGCCCAAGAAAAAAAAATCAAGTCCTTTGCATTTTAGGAGGGAGAAAAAGAAGTAGAGTGGCTGTAGTTTCCTACGTTAGTAAGGAAACACGTTCTACAAGACTGTAGAAGTTCCCGGGTACAAGAAGGGATATTCACTGTAGCTGAGACGAATGCTCTGTAAGACTGCGGAATTACAGCATCCACAGCCACCCTTCATGGGCCTCAAATACAGGCCAAACTAACGGTCAGTTTCAAGTGCACGAAGAGTTGAGCAGAAGGAATTTGGTCATCAGACAGATTGCGAGTCATGAGGTTAGTGGGCCTTGCAGCCCATTAAGGAATTTTTCAACTTCTTTGATTCTACCCTGGGTAATCAATCTTATATAATAATTCATTGGATTTCAATCAAAATACAGCAGCTTATCAAAATCATCCAAGAATACCCTAACTAGAAGCCTACCCCACCGCTCTTTTTTCTCCATTCTTGTTGGCTAATCAGTACTGTCTACTTCTTCCAGATGCTGACACCTGGGAAATACTTTGAAAATATATTGGGATTTTCCATTAGGAAAATGTTTCTATGAGTAAAAAGCAGACTTCATTTTTTTCGGAAACAAAAATCCAGGCCCGGGAGTATTCTGCTAGCAGTGATGATATTCTTCGGCTGCCTGTGGGCCTGGCTCCATTCCCTGCTCTATATTGTTTTAGACCAGGAAAGTTTTCCTTAACTGGGAAACTACATTCCTATCACAAATTTCAAGACATGTCTCTGCTTTCATTCTCAGGTGTGGTATTGTTTGTTCTGCCAGCTACCGAGTGACTTTCAAGCCCATTGTTCAGGTGTCCTCAGCATGAAGAAGACAAACCATCCCATCAACAGAACAATAATTTCCACTTAGAGGAAAAAAATACATCTTGCCAGTTTCCGTTCACATTGTCCCCAACACTTTTGTAAAGCTCTCTGCCCTGGATAATCCGTGATGCATAGAGTATAAAGTAAAAACCGCCATATGGAATGACTCACAAAGGCAGATGCAAAATAGCTAACAATGAAAGCAAACACGAAAATAAAACAGCATGCGTCAAGTGGCCTGTCTATCATGAGAATGTTTTTTTCACATCAAATCATCAAAGATTAAAGGCTGGATATTCAAGGCATTGAATAAAGGGTGTTCTTTAAGAAGCCATTTAAATGAGTTGAGAAGGTAGTTTGGTAGGTATGGGAAAAAAAGACATTGGGAATCAGACTTGGGTTCAAGTACCATTTCTTCTACTCTGAATTAATTGGGTCTCAGGAGGTCTCCTAATTATCGATAGTTCCTCAGCCTCCTTCCCACCATCTGTAGGTGGGTTGATACCAACAACAGCTCTATGTCCACCTTGTCGGGAGCTAGTGAGAATCAAATGAGATAATAAACATGAAGTCAGTCCACAGTGCTATATGAATATTTGCATTTCTAATGTAATTTGTCATTACATGTGATGTCATTTGAAAGAGTAGAGGTGGCAAGTGAGTGGATGTGATTGTGGCCTGTGAGGATTGGCCTGCACCCTCAGTCTTACCTCCCGCACCCCCTCCTCCCTGCTCTGGGAGTTCCCAGATCATCAACCTTTCCAGTGGGGTACAGGAGAGACTGGGGGCATGCCATTCAGCTGTGGAGCTAACTGAGGGCTTGGAATCACCCTCTTGTTCACAATGAGAGCCCTCCGTCACTGTTTTTAGGGAGAAATCAATATGCCCAAACTTGAAACAGTAATTAATTGAGTTAGCAGCAGACTTGGTTATGGGCTGTTGGTGTGTTGATGAGAGCAGTGTTAATGACTTTGAGATTCTCTGGGACTTTAATCAGGGTCTGGAGAGGGAAAGTCATGAAATGGTTTGGTTCCAACTCTGACTGTGTATTCTGTTCCAATTACTTCTGGGCTTCAAAGGAGGTCAAGAAGAAGGAAAAAGGAAAAAGGAAATGCACAGAGGAAATAAAAGAGAAAAAAAAGGGGAGATACCCCCAGAAGTCGCAAGTGCCTGTTCTGATTTGGCAAAGCAGGAGAGTGTCATTTACCTATTTCCCACAATTTGCATATGTCACATACTCAGGTTCCCTGAGTCCCCATGGCCACGGCTGATTGAGTCAAGTCTAGGGTCATAGGATCTAGGAATATAAATGCATGGACCTGTGTACCTTGTATTTGTCTTCTCCTCCAGGAGCCAAGGCCATTCCTGAGGAGTCCAGTGGGACATGGGCAAGAAAATGGAGTCCTGGGTTTGGGATCTTAAGAAAGGCTTAAATTTAAGGCTTTCCCTCCAGTCCTGAAATGCTCACTTGATATCAGATCTGACTTCACTCAGCATGAGATACTGGGGCTAAACTTTGGGCACTGGGGTCAGGTATGGGATAAGACAGAAGTTTGCTGAAGGCTCAGGGCCCTTAGCATGGAAGGAAGACCCAAGGACAGAAGCACTGGGGGATGTCCGCTTCCCGCTCACCCCAGTGATGATGGGTAGAAATGCTCTCTGCCTCTCCGTGCTCTGCATTTTAGAACAAGCTCCCATGGGAGTGTCCTGTCATCCACACCTGTAGATCCCAAACCCAGCTGCACACCAAGAATCACCCTGGCGGCCTTTATTTAAAAAGTGCCAACTCTCATGTCCTCAGTCTTCTCCCTGCCTTACCAGATTGAAATTGTGGGGACGTGGACTCAAGAATCTGTGTTTTTTCTTAATTATTATATTAAAGTATCAGAAGTTCAAGTAAAAGAGTGGCCCTAAATCCCAATCCAAGAACATATGAACTTTTTCAGTTTTGCATGTTAATTTCTAATCTCTACTTATGGGGATATTTAGTATTTTCTTATTTTTAATAATATCAGATAAAATTGAGTATTCTATGGTTTTCATTGCTATTATCTAATAGATATTTTTCGATTTCACTCTAGTTTCTTTTTATTTTACCACACCCCTCCCCTTCTAGGTAACCACTGTTAAAACTTATGTTTTCTTCCACACATGTTTCTGTGCTAATGCACACACACACATTTTGGGCTGTTGCTTCTTTTACATCATGTATCTGCACGTATTGCTTTTTTCCCTTAATGCACTTTGGAAATCACTCCAGATCCCTAGGTTAGACATAACTCATAGGTGCATAATATTCTATGATATATTAGTAAGGGTTGTCCAGAGAAATAGTAGCAAAAAGATAGATAGATTGATTGATTATAAGGAATTGGCTCATGCCATGGTGGAGGCTTGGTAACTCCAAAATCTGCAGAGCAGGCTGGCAGCTACTGGCAGGCTGGAGACCTAGGGAAGATCTGCAGTCTGAATTCAAAGGCTGCTTGTTGGCGGAATTTCTCCTGCTACTGGCAGTCAGTTCTTGTTCTATTGAGGCCTTCAGCTGATTAGATGAGGCCCATCCACATTGTAGAGTGTAATTTGCTTTATGCAAAGTCCACCTCATTATTTAAGTTAACCTCATTCAAAAAACACATTCACAGCAGCATCCGGAAGAATATTTGATCAAATGTCTGGGCACTGTGGCTCAGCCAACTTGACATATGGAATTAGCCATCACACACGCTATGGATATACCTCAGTTCATTCATTTCCCAATTCATTTCTCTATTGATAGACTTTTAGTTTTTTTTCTTCTATATTCTTTTTGCCTCTCTAAACAATGCTCATGTGCAAAATCCTTTTATTTCTACAGGATAGAATCCCAGAAGAAAGATTATTGAGTTCAATGGTATGCTTATTTATAATTTTAACAGATGCCATTGGATCATCTCCGAAAGGAGTTTTATTGCTTAAAACAAACTCTTAGGGTGATTCTGTCACAGCCAGGTCAGCTCTAATCAGTGAGAGTTCAAAAATTAAACTTTGCTTTATATGCCAGTGTGGAAACGTTTATCAGAAACTTTCTCCAGGACTGGGAACTTAAAGCCTTTCTCATTCAAGTATAATGATAACCGATGTCAGCATATCTGATAACTGGCATTAACAGCTTCTCATTACCCACAGTCGTGCAAGGCGGTGCTATGGGGAGAATGCAAGAAGGTTTGGGTACCCCTTTCAGTCCCAGGTCAAGGATGGCACAGACTCCTTAATTTGACCTTACTGTACTCTTTGTGACTGCTGGATAATATTTTGAGATGTTAATTTATGTTTGTTTGTTTTTTCTCCTCTGTCCTATTCTTTCCCTTCCCTTTATTCTAGCAGGGAGCTTAAGGAAAGTATATGCCAAAAAAAAAAAAAAAAGTAGAAGTGGCCTGGGATATTTCTTGTCTCAGAATTTAGATTTCTGCAATGCTAAGAGAAAGAAGGGGATTTGCAAGAAGNAAAAAAAAAAAAAAGTAGAAGTGGCCTGGGATATTTCTTGTCTCAGAATTTAGATTTCTGCAATGCTAAGAGAAAGAAGGGGATTTGCAAGAAGAGACAGAGTGACAGAAAATGCAGGGGACAGAGGAGACTCATTCAAGGGATTCGCTCAAGCTCAGTGCAGAAGGGGAGAAACCGCTGCAGCTCCTGGAGCCACGGGGATCTCATTTACCACCTGGCAGAGGAGACAAAAGCTCAAGGAACAGGGGCCATCAGTCAGGCTTGGGCAGCTGGGGCCTTTGGCTGCCTTCCCAAATATTCCCCATACCAGGCATAGTACCCCCTACCTAGCCTTGGCTCAGCTCAAGATCGCAGAGCTATGGTACAGTCCTGAGTCAAAACCCCAGTAATAATCAATATCATCTTGTCAGCAGAATGGGAGACTTGGAGTGGAAATCATGTTGACGGAAGGCAGGGTTTCTCACTCTCAGCACTGATATTTTGAACTGGGTAATTTTTTCCTGTGGGGGTCTATCCTGTTCCATTGGAGGAAGTTTGGCTGCATTCTCAGCCTCCACTCACTAGATACCAGTAGCACCACTCCGTGTCTTCAGTTTTGACAACTCCAACTGTCTCTAGACATTGCCAGTCATCCCCTGGAGAGCAACATTGCACCTGATTGTGAATCAAGGATTTAAGGGATAATTAACATTATATTTCTTGAGTTATGGACAGAGATTTTTGCGAGTTATATGCGCTGATATCGATTCTATTAGTTGTTCTATGGGAGGCCAGCAAGACACTGATGTACCTCCCTGACAAAGTCCTGTTTGGGCCAATTATTAAACATTAGCTTTCATTCTGTGATGGGCTTGTCAACAAGTGAATGACATCCAGAAATGGAAGGATGTGCATCTTAATTATACCTGCCGTGGTGGATGGGTCACTGACGCAGTCAGGGTACTCTGAACCCTTGCTGACCTTTCCCAATCTGGAGCCTGTCCACTCCGTGTACCAGACAGCAGTGATGGCCAGGCCTGGAAACCATGGCTGCCCTCAAGTCCTTTTGGTTTCACACTAATAGGCCTGACTTAGGCTTTGCATTATGGAGCAGCAACCAAATGTTATCGCCACCAAGGGCCATAGCCGATGCCTGTGGTCTCTTCCAGGCAAGCAAATAAATGTGGTATCTTCTCCACTTTCTCCTCACTGAGAAGGTCATTCTTGCAGATAATCCACTTGCTTGTCCATGGACGTGAACATAATTTGGAGGCAGCAGTCATGCCAGATGGCCAGCTAACACTGGGAGTCCTGAGTGGATTCCTGAGCCAAATTCTCACTCCCTGGAGGAGCAGAGGGTGTGTATAGATATGGAAGGCCAAGCTTCTCATTTCTGGAAAGGAAGGGGAGATTGGCTGAGATCAGCATGAATGGCCACCTCCTGGCCAAATATGCACGGTATGACTTAGGTGAACGATTGAGAAAACTTCCCGAGTGCTGGCCATTGTGGACAGATCCTAGGAACAGGATGCCTGGGGCCGCTGGGGAATGGCTTTCCCCGGAGGTCAGGGCTGCCTGGGTGGTTCAGACTCTCTTGTCTAATTCAGCTGGCCCTCCCATCTGGTATGGCCTCTCAAGGTGAGTTTCAACTTTCTTATCCCTAGATCTGCATGTAGGCTTGTGCAGGGGGGCGAAACAGGGAGCAGTAACATAGAGCTAAGGTGGGTTGGTAGCTTCAATGAGCACAAGAGGAACTCTGGAGAAACTTAGATATTGGAGCATGCCTCAGAAAAGGCCTACAGCAGAGAAGGAAAACAAAGCAGAGAGAGTGGGAAGCAAAGGAAACCAAAAGGGGTGAGAGGCTCTGTAGAAAGTGACATACATGGACCTTCAGACTGAAGACAAATGAAAGGCCATTGAGCCTATGACAGTGGATTTGGATTTAATGAAATGAAAAGAAAGAAAACTACTTATATTTCCCCATGTATAAGATGCACCCTTTTTCGAAAAATTTGGGGTCTAAAAACTGGGGGCGTCTTATACAGTGGCTGTAGATTTTTTTTACTTGCATTTCCTGCTTTTTCGCGCTTGTTGTCTTTGCGCTCATTGTTTCGCACTTGTTACCGGTATATTACGGTAGGTTACGTTTTGCCA